>NW_007191726.1:0-1052 GCF_000164805.1 Carlito syrichta
GCTCACGCCTATAATCCCAGCACTTTGGGAGGGCGAGGTGAGAGGATTGCCTGAGCTCATGGGTTAGGACCAGCCTGGGCAATTTGGCAAGACCTCATCTCTACAACAAATAATAAAAAAAAAAAATTAGCTGGGCATGGTGGCGCGTGCCTTTAATTCCAGCTACTTGGAAGGTTGAGGTGGAAGAATCACCTGAGCCCAGAAGGTCAAGGCTGCAGTGGCTGTGAGCATGCAGCCTGGGTGACAGAATAAGACTCTGACTTAAAAAAAAAAAAAAAAACTTTTCAAGGGTCAGATGAATTTAGGGAGCCAGGATTTGGACTAATTCAGTCTGATTCCAGAGCTTGAACTTTTAACAACTTTACAGATACGGGACTGAAAAGCTTTTCCAGCTCAGAGACCTCTATGGTCACTCCAGAGTGGAAAGGAGAATTAGGGCCAAGTCACCTTCTCAGAGAAGTTCTCCCTCGCATTTTTGGGAGGCTGGGAGTTTCTCCTTTGTGCTCCCGCCTCTCCCCAGAGGCTCTCACCTGAGGCCTTATCGCCTTGCACCAAAAAGGCCTGTGGGCCTCACCACTTGCAGCTTTAGAAGTGGGGTTAGCCGGGCTCGGTGGCTCAGCTCTAATCCCAGCACTTTGGGAGGCCGAGGCGAGTGGATTTCCTGAGCCCATGGGTTCGAGACCAGTCTGGGCAACTTGGCAAGACCTCGTCTCTACAATAAGTAAAAAAATTAGCCGGGCATGGTAGCACACGCCGGTAGTTCTGGTTACTTGGAAGACTGAGACAGAAAGATCACTGGAGCCCAGCAGACCAACGCTGGAGTGGCCGTGAGTGTGCCACTGCACTCCAGTCTAGGCAATGAAGAGGGACTTCAACTCAAAAAAGTAAAAAAAAAGAAGTAGGGTTGCCTGTCTTCCTGTGATTGTATCCCAGCACTTACCCCAGGAAAGAGCACACATTCAGTAAATATTGTTGGAATGAAGAAATACATTAAAGAGAAACAATATGCACTTGTCTGTTGTGCCACTGGTGTACGTACTCCCAGGCGGCAG
>NW_007191727.1:0-359 GCF_000164805.1 Carlito syrichta
GGCTAGCCAGCTGAATTAACAAGTTGACTTATTTGGCTAGCCAGCTGGCTAACCACCTGACTTAACTATCTCACTACCTAGCTAGTCTCCTGTCAAGCCACCTGACATAACTAGCTGACTTACATAGCTGGCCTGATTGTTAGTCAGTTGAATTAACTAGCTTGCTATATAGCTACCCAGCTGGCTAGCCAGCTAGTTAGCTGAGCTAACAGGTCAGCAGACAAGTTAGCCAACTAGCCTGTCATTTTTTTAGCTGATTTTACTAGTTGGCCGGCTAGGCAGCCGTCCAGTTTGCTGATTTAAATAGTCGACTGGTAAGTGAGCCGAGAGGTGAGCTGACTTTACTGGGTGACTTATCT
>NW_007191728.1:0-535 GCF_000164805.1 Carlito syrichta
CTTCCAGATGGGCCTTTACAGGCCTCAGCCATGTAGCTATAGATGTTGGCTCCCAACAGTTTATAAGTGTTCTGTATTCTATTGTTGCTTCTCTAAAAGTTAAACATTGTTTCAAAATGAAACAAAATAATATTTTTTCAAACTGAAATATTTTTCAAATGACTTTCATACTGGTTACAAAATATCTCACCTCACAGATGTACCACAATTTATTAACTCTTTATTTTGTAATTTCTAGTTTATTTTTAATTTTTAACCATTATAAATAATATTGTGATGAACATTTTTTTGTGAGTCTTTGCATCTGTGGTTATGTCTTTAGTATAGATTCCTAGAAGATGACCTACTTCTAGGACAAAGGGTTAAAATTTTTAAAAAGCTATTGACATATGTTGTCAAAAAGCTTTTGGAAAGCTTATATACATTCATTTAGTTATTTCTTCTTTAATGAGAATGTACAGTATTTTGCATGCTCACGCCCCTCCCCAACACTGAAAATAACTTTTCTTAATATTTTCTAAAGGTATAGGCAAAC
>NW_007191729.1:0-797 GCF_000164805.1 Carlito syrichta
TAGTCAGCTGACTTAATGAGCTGACTTAACTTGCTAGCTCGCTGACATAACTAGCTGACTTAACTAGCTAGCTACCTAGCTAGCCAGCTGACTTAACAAGCTGCATTCACCAGTTAACCATCTGTCTAACCAGGTGACTTAACTAGCTGAATTAACTTACTAGGCTGCTGACTGGCTGCCTGACTTAACCAGGTGATGTAAACAGGTATTCAGCTGGCTAGCTAGCTAACTTAAGTAGCTATCTACCTAACTAGCTGCTAGCTAGCTAAGTTAAGTAGCCATCTACCTAACTAGCCAGCTGGGTAGCCAGCTGACTTAACTAGCTTACTTAACTAGATAGCCAGTGGGCTAGCCAGTTGATTTACCTAGCTAATTACCTAGCTATGAAGCTGGCTAGCCAGGTTACTTAACTACCTAGCTACATAGCTAGGCGGCTGACTAGCCAGCTGACTTGCAACCTGACATAACCAGATATCCAGCTATTTCTCCAACCGACTTAACTAGCTCATTTAATTAGCTAGCCAGCTGGCTTGCCAGCTGCTTAACTAGTAGCTACCTAACTAGGCAGTTGGCTAGCTAGTTGACATAACTAGCTAAATTAACCTGCTGTCCAGTTGGCTAGACAGCACACTTAATGAGCTAGCTACCTTGCTAGCCACCTGACTAGCCAGCTGACTTAACTAGCTGACTTAATCATCTAGACAGCTGGTTTGCCAGCTCACTCATCTAGCTGACTTAACTATTCAGCCAACTGGATAGCCACATGACTTAACTAGCTCATTACCTAGCTAGCCAAT
>NW_007191730.1:0-490 GCF_000164805.1 Carlito syrichta
CTGACTAATCTAGCTGACTTAACCAGCTAGCCAGCTGGATAGTCAGCTGACTCCACTAGTAGTCTTAACTAGTTTGCCAGATGTCTAGCCAGCTCACTACCTAGTTAGCCACCTGGCTAGACAACTGACATAATCAGTTGACTTAATTAGCTAACATACTGGCTAGCACCCAGACTTAACTAGCTCACTACCTAGCTAGATAGCTGCCTAACCTGCTGACTACACTAGCTGATTAATTAGCTGGCCTGATTGCTAGCCAGCTGAATTAGCTACCTTGCAACCTAGTTAGCCAGATGGCTAGCCAGTGGACTTATCTAGCCAAATTAACTAACTATGCAGCTTGCTAGCCAGCTGACATAAATAGCTAGCCAGATGGCTAGCCAGCTGACTAAACTAGCAAGTTACCTAGCTAACAAACTGGTTAGCTAGTTGACTTAACTAGCTGGCTTAACTAGCTAGCCAGATTGCTATACAACTGACTTAACTAGCT
>NW_007191731.1:0-427 GCF_000164805.1 Carlito syrichta
CAGCCAGCCAGGTGGCTATCCAGAAGACTTAACTAGCTAGCTAAATAGGTAGAGAGCTGGATAACCAGCTGAATTAACTAGCTAACATAACTAGCTAGCTGACTAGGTAGTCCCCATCTTGTCACCTCACTTAACTACCTAGCAACCTAGCTAACCAACTGGCTAGTGAGCTGACTTAACTAGGTTACTTAACTAGCTAGTTAACTGACTAGCCAGCAGATTTAACTAGCTAGCTACCCAATTAGGCAGCTGGATAGGCAGCTGACATAGCTAGCTTACTTAACTAGCTAACCAGCTGACTTTACTAGCTGATGTAACTATGTAGCTACCTAACTAGCCAGGTGTCTTAACTAGCTGGCATAACTACCTAGCTACCTAGCCAGCTATCTAGCTAGCCAGGTGACTTAACTAGGTAGTTATCTGACTT
>NW_007191732.1:0-650 GCF_000164805.1 Carlito syrichta
CTGGACTTATTCAGCTGCTTCTGACTCCCCAGCTTGTACACCACAGCTGTGCTGTTTTTCAACTCATTATCTGACCTCCTTACAGGGAAAGACACACCATTTGTTTACTGCTGAGATTAGCATTGATACAGTATATACACAAACGAGTTTCGATTTTTAGCATCTCTATTTGGTAGTGAAACAGTGATGCCCCATAGTTAGGCTTTGTAGAGAGAGGATGAATTTTCTAAATTTTTAGAGCTTCCATTAATATACTAAAAGCTAGGTCTGGTGGGATTGAACGTCAAGGTTTCGATAAGTCAGCAATAAAGGACAGTTTCTGGTATGTAGGACAGGAGGGTAGTTTTATCCTTACAAGCCGTATGGAATGAGGGAGGGAAGGCCTGTGAAAGATCAGATTTGGAAGGTGGTGGGTGTGGAAGTGGTGAGGTGTCCTGGAGCCACCTTGAACTTGTTGTGGGAAAACCAGAACAGTCCTGATGAGAGAGGTGGGTGGTTAGTTGAGCCTAAGTCAGGGCCTGTTCCCCATGGCCTATCCGTGGGAGGTTGGAGAGCCTGTGTCTCTGTCTCCTGGTAGATGATGGAGAAAAGGATGGGGTGTGCAGGAACTGAAAGAATCTGTGGGGCTTGTGTAGTCATGAGCCAAAATA
>NW_007191733.1:0-1493 GCF_000164805.1 Carlito syrichta
CCCCCCCAAGCCCTCAAAAAACCCCCAAAACCCAAACTGGACAGAGACAAGAGAGACAGAGAGAGAAAGAGACTGCAAGAGACAGAGAGATAGAGAGATCCAGAGACGACAGAGAGAGACAGGCTGGGAGAGACAGAGACAAGAGAGACAGAGACAGCGAGATGGAGAGACAGAGACAGAAAGGGACGGGGAGAGACACAGAGACAGAGACAAGAGAGACAGAGAGAGAAAGGGACAGGGAGAGACACAGAGACAGAGAGAGATGGAGAGACAGAGACAGAAAGGGACGGGGAGAGACAGAGAGACAGAGACAAGAGAGACAGAGAGAGAAAGCGACTGCAAGAGACAGAGACAAAGAGATAGAGAGATACAGAGACAACAGAGTCAGAGAGAGACAGGCTGAGAAAGACAGAGAGACAGAGACACAGAGATGGAGAGACAGAGACAGAAAGAGACGGGGAGAGAGACAGAGACAGAGAGAGCCGGAGAGATAGAGACAGAAAGGGACAGGGAGAGACACAGAGACAGAGACAGAGAGAGAAAGAGACTGCAAGAGACAGAGACAGAGAGATAGAGAGATCCAGCGACCACAGAGACAGAGAGAGACAGGCTGGGAGAGACAGAGACAAGAGAGACAGAGACAGAGAGATGGAGAGACAGAGACAGAAAGGGACGGGGAGAGACACAGAGACAGAGACAAGAGAGACAGAGACAGAAAGAGACTGCAAGAGACAGAGACAGAGAGATAGAGAGATACAGAGACAACAGAGACAGAGAGAGACAGGCTGGGAGACACAGACAAGAGAGACAGAGACAGAGAGATGGAGAGAGACACAGAAAGGGACGGGGAGAGACACAGAGACAGAGACAAGAGAGACAGAGAGAGAAAGGGACAGGGAGAGACACAGAGACAGAAAGAGATGGAGACAGAGACAGAAAGGGACAGGGAGAGACACAGAGACAGAGACAAGAGAGACAGAGAGAGAAAGACACTGCAAGCGACAGAGACAGACAGATAGAGAGATCCAGAGACAACAGAGACAGAGGGAGACAGGCTGGGAGAGACAAAGACAAGAGAGACAGAGACAGAGAGATGGAGAGACAGAGACAGAAAGATGGGGAAAGACACAGAGACTGAGAGAGACGGAGAGACAGAGACAGAAAGGGACGGGGAGAGACACAGAGACAGAGACAAGAGAGACAGAGAGAGCAAGAGACAGAGAGATAGAGAGACCCAGAGACAACAGAGACAGAGGGAGACACCGACAGAGAGAGACAGACACAGAGACAACCCTCCGTCTCCGGGTTCGTGCGGTTTGATGTCGCGCCTGGCTTCCTGCGACACTTGATTGGGTTTTTCCTTTTATTTGACGTTTTATATTATCCTTATTCTGCTGTTTCATGGCATTTCGTTGTTTAAATGAGACGGGCGACACCGGCTGGGTGTGGTATCCACGTAAATGCCGACTTGCGGGGAAGAAAGAAGCTGCCAG
>NW_007191734.1:0-777 GCF_000164805.1 Carlito syrichta
CAGACACAGAGACAACCCTCCGTCTCTGGGTTCGTGCGGTTGATGTCGCGCCTGGCTTCCTGCGACACTTGATTGGGTTTTTCCTTTTTATTTGACGTTTTATATTATCCTTATTCTGCTGTTTCATGGCATTTCGTTGTTTAAATGAGACGGGCGACACCGGCTGGGTGTGGTATCCACGTAAATGCCGACTTGCGGGGAAGAAAGAAGCTGCCAGTAGAGACGGGTTGCAAGCTGACATGTTGCAAAACGCTTGCTGGAATTAACCAAAAATCTGCCAGTGCAGACGTGTGGCGAGAGGCCACGTGGCGGCGAGACGCCTGCAGGAATTAGCCGAAAATATGCACATGCCGGCATGTCGCCAGGCCCTCGCAGGAATTAAGAAATCTGCCAATGCGGACATGTCGCAAGCGGACATGTTGCAAGACACTTGCAGGAATTAGCAGAAAATCCGCCAATGCCAACATGTTGCAAAACATTTGCAGGAATCAACAAAACATGTTGCAAGACACTTGGAGCAATTAACAAAATATCCGCCAATGGAGACATGAAGCAAGCGGACATGTGGCGAGACGCTTGCAGGGATTAAAGAAAATATGTGCAAATGCAAACAGGTCACAAGACACTTGCAGCAATTAACAAAATATCTGCCAATGCTAACATGTTGCAAGCGGACGTGTGGTGAGACGCTTGTAGGAATCAACAAAATATCTGCAAATGCAAACATGTGGCAAGACGCTTACAGGAATCAACAAGAAATCTGCATATGCAGACATG
>NW_007191735.1:0-1166 GCF_000164805.1 Carlito syrichta
GACATGTTGCAAGGTGACATGTGGCGAGACACTTGCAGCAATTAACAAGAAATCTGCCAAGGCAGACATGTGGCGAGAGGACATGTTGCCAGACACTTGCAGGGATTAACAAAATATCTGCAAATGGAGACATGTGGCGAGACACTTGCAGGAATGAGCAAAAAATCCGCCAATGCCAACATGTTGCAAAACATTTGCAGGAATCAACAAGAAATCTGCCAATGGAGACATGCTGCAAGCGGACATGTGGCGAGATGCTTGCAGGGATTAACAAAATATCTGCAAATGCAAACATGTGGCGAGACGCTTGCAGGAATCAACAAAATATCTGCAAATGCAAACATGTGGCGAGACGCTTGCAGGAATCAACAAAATATCTGCAACTGCAAACATGTGGCGAGACGCTTGCAGGAATCAACAAAATATCTGCCAATGCAAACATGTGGCGAGACGCTTGCAGGAATCAACAAAATATCTGCAAATGCAAACATGTGGCGAGACGCTTGCAGGAATCAGCAAAATATCCGCCAATGCACACATGGGGCGAGACGCCGGCGGCAACCAGCCCACAATCCGCCCGGGCCGACGTGTCGCCAGCCGCGCCCGCGGATCGAGCCCCACGCCCGGCGCGTCCACGCGGCCGGTAACAAAGGCGGGAGACGCGTCCGTGGCCGTTGGCCCGGTAGACGCGGAGACCCGGGCGGGCCTTTGCCCACGCCGGGGTCCGCGGGAGCCGCCCTGGAGGGGTCTCCGCGCCCTGTTTGCCTCCCTGGATTTGGGGGCTCATTCCTGCAAGCATCTTGCCGCATGTTTGCCTTTGCAGACATTTGGCTCCTTCCTGCAAAAATCTTGCCACATGTTTGCCTTTGCATATTTTCTGTGAATTCTTGCCAGGGTCTGCGTGGGGGGGGAGGTCCCGGCTGCAAATCCAGAGCGTGCAGAGGGGTGGTCGCCGCCCCCTCGGGCCGGGGGCCTCGCGGAGACGCCACCTGTTTGCCTTTGCAGACATTTGGCTCCTTCCTGCAAGCATCTCGCCACATGTTTGCCTTTGCATATTTTCTGTGAATTCCTGCCAGGGTCTGCATGGGGGGGGTCCCGGCTGCAAATCCAGAGCGTGCAGAGGGGTGGTCGCCGCCCCCCCCCCGGCCCCAGCGCCTCGCGGAGAC
>NW_007191735.1:2182-6373 GCF_000164805.1 Carlito syrichta
CGGGGTCCCCGGACACCCCCGAGCGCGCAGGTGACCTGGGCATGACGTCATGGGTCTCCCGGCGGGCGGGGAGGGAAGCGCATTTGCATACGATGTCACCACGGCGCTGATATCATCGTCGTGTCATTTGCAGATATATGATATATCGCTTGTGATAGGGTTATCATATCATTTGCATATGATATCCCATGCAGTGATCCGGTCATTGCAATTTCCAGGGGTATCATAGACAGTTTAGGACATGGTGACCGTCTCATTTGCATACGATGTCACCACGGCGCTGATATCATCGTCGTGTCATTTCCAGATATATGATATATCGCTTGTGATAGGATTATCACATCATTTGCATATGATATCCCATGCAGTGATCCCGTCATTATAATTTCCAGACGTATCATAGAGAGTTTAGGATACGGTGGTCATCTCATTTGCATACAATGTCATCACAGCGATGATCTAATCATAGCATAATTTCCAGATATGTGACATAGGGTTTATGATAGGGCTATCACCTCATTGGCATATTATATGACATGCATTTATCCGGTAATTCTAATTTCTAGGGGTATCATATACAGTTTACGACACGGTGATCGTCTCATTTGCATACTAGGCTCTTTGCCGGGATTATATAATCAGAGTTTAATTTCCAGATATATGATATATAGCTTGGGAGAGGATTATCATATCATTTGCATACCATATGACGTAGAGTTACCAGGGAATTCTCATTTCCAGATGTGTCAAATGTAGTTGATGACAAGGTGATCGTCTCATTTGCGTACGATGTCACCACAGCGACGGTTTAATCATGGTATAATTTCCAGATATATGATATATAGCCTGTGACAGGATGATCAAAGCATTTGCATATTCCATTATGGATGGTTATCATGCAATTATCATTTCCAGACGTATCATACAGAGTCTGGGATAGGGTGACCGTCTCATTTGCATACGATGTTATCACAGCGGTGATATAATCATAGTATAATTTCAGATATATGACATAGGGTTTATGATAGGGCTGTCACATCATTTGCATATGATATGACATGCACGGATCCGGTCATTATAATTTCCAGGGGTGTCATCGAGAGTTTAGGACATGGTGACCGTCTCCTTTGCATACGATGTCACCACAGCGGTGATATCATCGTCGTGTCATTTGCAGATATATGACATACGGTTTAGGATAGGATGATCGCATCATTTGCATATGATATGACATGCCGTGATCCGGTCATTATCATTTCCGGGTGTATCATAGAGAGTTTACGCCTTGGTGACCGTCTCCTTTGCCTACGATGTCCCCACAGCCATGATAGCATCACCGTATAATTTCCAGATATATGACATAGGGTTTATGATAGGATGATCGCATCATTTGCATATTATATCCCATGCCGTGATCCGGTCATTATCATTTCCAGGGGTATCATCCAGAGTTTCATACATAGTTTAGGATATGGGGGTCATCTCCTTTGCATACGAGGTCCCCACAGCGACGATATCACCGTCGTATGGTTTCCAGATATATGACACATCGCTGATGACAGGATTATCGTATCGTTTGCAAACGATATGAGCATCGTGTCACAAAGACACGCGACGTCTGGAAATTATCATGACGTGACGGCTGTAGACATTATCCTGGGCAAATGATATGAGAACCCAGAAATTATAATGACCGGATCACTGCATGTAAGATAATATGCGAGACAACATATGCAAACGATACGATAATCCTACCATCAGCGATGTGTCATATATCTGGAAACGATACGACGATGACATCGTCGCTGTGGGGACCTCGTATGCAAAGGAGACGGTCACCGAGTCATAAACTCTCTATGATACACCCAGAAACTATAATGACCGGGTCACTGCATGTGATATCATATGCAAATGATGCGATCATCCTATCGTCAGCGATATGTCATATATCTGAAATGATACTATGATGATATCGTCGCTGTGGTAACATCGTATGCAAATGAGACGGTCACCTTGTCCTCGACTCCATGTGAGACACCTGGAAATGAGAATTACCTGGTAACTGTACGTCATATGGCATGCAAATGATATGATAATCCTATCACAAGCTATATATCATATACCTGGAAATGATACGATGATTATATCATTGCTGCATAGAGCATAGTATGCAAATGAGACGATCACCGGCTCATAAACTCTCTATGAGACTCGTGGAAATGATAATGACCTGATCACTGCATGTAATATTATATGCAAATGATGTGACAGCCCCACCATAAACCCTATGTCATATATCTGAAATGATACTATGATTATATCACCGCTGTGATAACATCGTATGCAAATGAGACGGTCACCCTATCCCAGACTCTGTATGATACGTCCGGAAATGATAATTGCATGATAACCATCCATAATGGAATATGCAAATGATGTGATCATCCTATCCTAAACCCTATGTCATATATCTGGAAATGATACGACGATGATATCATCGCTGTGGTGACATCGTATGCAAATGAGACGGTCACCTTGTCCTCGACTCCACGTGAGACACCTGGAAATGAGAATTACCTGGTAACTGTACGTCATATGGCATGCAAATGATATGATAATCCTATCACAAGCTATATATCATCCATCTGGAAATGATACTCTGATTATATAATCCCTGCATAGAGCATAGTATGCAAATGAGATGACAGTCATCAACTACATTTGATCCAGCTGGAAATGATCATTACCTGATAACTGTACATAATGTAGTATGCAAATGAGGTGGTAAGCCTATCATCAACGATATGTCACACATCTGGAAATTATACTGTGATTATACCATGGCTGTGATAACAGCGTATGCAAATGAGACGGCCACCGCGTCATACCCTATATCTGAAACATCGGAAATTAGAAATACCTGATAACTGCACGTCATAGAATATGCAAATGATAGGATAACCCTATCCCGAGCGGAGCTGGATGTAGGACGTCCTCGCTGCTGTAACATCGTATGCAAATGAGACCGCGTCATCAGCTCCATAGGATACATCTGGAAATGGTAATTATCTGACAACTGCACACCATGCAATATGCAAATGATAGGATAACCCTATCCCGAGCGGAGCTGGATGTAGGACGTCCTCGCTGCTGTAACATCGTATGCAAATGAGACGGCCACCGCGTCATCAGCTCCATACGACACATCTGGAAATGGTAATTACCTGAAAACTGTAGATAACATAGTATGCAAATGAGGTGATAAGCCCGTCATCAACTAGACGTCACACACCTGCAAATTATACGGCGATTACGTCATGGCTGCGATGCCATCGTATGCAAATGAGACGGCCACCGCGTCATCAGCTCCATGCGACACACCTGCAACACGGCATGCAAATGAGAGGCTGATGGCGACATCAAGGCCCGGTGGGTGGGGCCACCGCCCTGAGGCGGGGACGCGGTGCCCCCACGGGGTATGCAAATGATATGCTAATCCTCCCCCGTGGCTCCTACGTCTGGAAATTCCAAGGTCACCCTAGAACTGTCACCCCCCACAATGATAATAATAATACAGGATGCAAATGATATGGGAATCGCACCCCCAACGTGTCCACCAGTGCCGGAGGCGGCCGTATACAGGCGGCGCCTAATTCGTGCTTACATGGAGAAGCCCGGGGGGCGGGGGGGGGGCTGGGCGGTTTCGAGGAACCCACCTCGGCCTCCCAAATTGAGGAGGTGACACGTGGGAGCCACGACCCCCCCCTGATATTTTCTTATTATCATTATTATTATTATTATGATGGCTATTATTATTATGACGATGACGATTATGATGATTATTGGTAGAGACGAGAGTCTCACTGTGCTGTCCAGGCGGGTCGCGAACTCCCAAAGCGCTGGGACGCCCCGCGGGCTGATCTTGAAATCTCGAAAAACAAAGATGCGGCCCCGTCTGGCCTCCACTCGCCGAAACTCCCAGCCTCGGCTTTTCGGGTCCGGCTCCGGGCCCGGGGCCTCCCTGGGAGGGGTTCGAGGCCGGCCGGGGCAGGACAGCAAGATCCCGCCCCTACCAAAAAAAGGTTTAAAAATGGTTTCAGAGGATTTTTTTCTGGAGAATTTCTATTTTTATTTATTGATTTAGAGATTTGGGGGTTTAGAGGATTTTGGGGGGGGGGTTTTTTTTTTTTT
>NW_007191736.1:0-706 GCF_000164805.1 Carlito syrichta
CTCTGCTGGTTGAGGGCATTGTGGGGGTAAGGTGGTGGAAGGATGCAGAACCAGCCAGAGCAGGTCCCAAAGGTAGGCGTTGAAGGTGTAGATTTCCACACATGGGAGTTCCATGAAGGTTCCTTGTAAGTGTAGAACAGTGACTTGTTCTGGCCAGTCTTCTAATGAGCACGGGGATGGTGGTAACCAGGTGTCCTGGAGCAGGCTGTGGAGGTAGACAGAAAACCTGGAAGAGAGCATACCTAAAAGAAAAGTTAAGTGCTGATATACTTTTATAACAATTGATGTGCTAGAGAGTGAAGTCCAGGTTATTTTGTCACTCATCCTATGTTGGATAGTAATCCTTGTGCCTGGAAGGAGATTTTAAAGTTTGTTAGCAATTTGGCAATGTTGTTAGTGAAATTAATTTACCTGGCCTTTAGGCAATTTAGAAGGGAGTGGGGTAGGTGTGGTTTTTGGAGCTTGCTGCTTATCTCACCCTAGAGACTGAATTAAGAACTTGAAGAGTTTAAGTACCAAAGTTTTTAAAAGCATATTATAACACAAAATCACTAGTTATTGTAAAATTTATGTATTTAGCCAAAATGATAGTTCAACGATTTTGAAAAGAAAAACCTCACTCTTTTGTAGCAAAGACAGTGAGGGGGAGGGCTAATTAAACCTTTTTTGTAGCCTCGAGTGTTTACAGAATTTCTTTTACTTCGTT
>NW_007191737.1:0-822 GCF_000164805.1 Carlito syrichta
CCAGCTTGCTAGTCAGTTAGCTAGTTATGTCAGCTAGCAAATCAGCTAATTACTTAGCTAACTAAACTGCTAGACACTCAACCAGCTGATCAGTTAGCTAGTAAACTCAATGTCTCTCCATCAGGTCAGCTAACTAGTCAGCTCACTTGCCTGCCAACCAGTCAGCAAATTAGTCAGCTCATACCCTGCCAACAGGTCAATTACTTGTCAGCTCACTCACAGGACAACACGTCAGCTAACTAGTGGGCTTGCTTGTCATTCGACTTGTTAAGTCAGCTCACTGGTCGGCTACCTCGTTGACTGACTAGTTAAGGCAGCTCTCCCACCGTTTCACTTGATGGCTGACTAGTTAAGAGGGCTCACTTGTCGGTTTAATCACTGGATGACTAGTTATGTCTTCTGACCAGTCGACTCACTAGCCAGCCAACTAAAGTCAGTTGACCAGTTATCTCACTTGCCAGATGAATAGTTACATCAGCTAAACAGTCAGCTCACTCGCCGGTCAACAAGTTAAGTCACCTGAACAGTTGGCTCACTCGCCATCTGAATAGATAAGTCAGCTGACCAGTCAGCTCACTTGCTGACCAACTAGTTAATTCAGCTGACCAGCCGGCTAACTCGCCGGCTGACTAGTTAAGTAAACTAAGTGGTCGGCCAAGTAGTGGGCCAACTACTAATTTCACATAACCATTCGGCCGACTAGTCGGCCAACTTGGGAGCTGAGAAGTTAGCTCTGCTAACTAGGTGACCAAATAGTCAGGTCAGCTAACTAGTCAGCCAAATAATCAGCCGACTAATTAGGTCAGGAAACCAGCCAGTCAA
>NW_007191738.1:0-517 GCF_000164805.1 Carlito syrichta
CAAGCTGGTTAAGTCAGCTAGTTAAATCAGCTGGCCAGGCAGCTGGCTAGCTAGGTAGCTAGTTAGTTAAGTAAGCTAGTTAAGTCAACTGGCTAGCTAGATAGCTAGCTAGTAAAATCATCTAGATAAGTCAGCTGGCTAACTAGTTAAGTCAGTTAAGTCAGAAGGCTAGCCACCTGTCTAACTAGGTGTCAGCTTGTTTAGTCAGCTGATTAGCCAGTTAGCTAGCAGGTTAAGTCAACTAGTTAATTCAGCTGTCTTCCCAGCTGTCTAGCTAGGTAGCAAGCTAGTTAAGTCTGTTGGCTAACCAGCTGGCTCACTGGTTAAGTCTGCTAGGTAATTCAGCTGGCCAGCCAGCACTCTAGCTACTTAAATCAGTTAGTTAAGTCAGCTGCCCAGCCAGCTGGCTAACTAGGTAGTTAGCTAGTTAAGTCATCTGGCTAGCTAGGTAGCTAGTTAATTAAGTCATTTAGTTAAGTCAGCTGTCTAGCCAGCTGCAAAGGAGGATAGCTAGCTA
>NW_007191739.1:0-373 GCF_000164805.1 Carlito syrichta
TAGTTAGAAAGCTAGGTAGTTAAATCAGCTGACAAGCAAGCGGGATATGTAGGTAGATAAATAATTAAGTCAGCTGGGTATCCAGTTGGCTAACTAAGTAGCTATGCAGTTATGTAAGCCTGTTAGCCAGCTGGCTAGTTAGTTAAGTAACCTAGTTAAGTCAGCTGGCTAGACAGCTGGCTAGCTGAGTATCTAGTCCAACAAGCTGGCTATCTAGTTAAGTAATCTAATTAAGTCAACTGGCTAGACAGCTGGCTAGATAGGTAGATAGCTAGTTATGTCACCTGTCCAGCCACCTGGATAGCTAGTTAAATCACATAGTTTATTCAATTGGCTAGCCAGCTGACTATCTAGGGAGCTAGCTAGTTTAGTC
>NW_007191740.1:0-597 GCF_000164805.1 Carlito syrichta
GTCAACCTACTTAACTAGGTCATTACCTAGCTAGCCAGCTGCTAACCAGCTGACTTAACTGTTTTAACTCTTTGGCCTGCTTTCTAACCAGTTAAATTAACTAGCTTGCTACATAGATAGACAGCTGGCTATCCAGCTGAATTAACTAGGTGACTTAACTTGCGAGAAAGCTGTCTCACGAGCTGACATTACTGGTAAGCTACCTACCTAGCCAGCTGTCTAGTCAACTGACACAACTTGGTCACTTAACGCTCTAGCCAGCTGGTTAGACAGCTGACATAACTACATAGCTACCTAGCTAGCATGCTGGCTTGCCAGTTGACTTAACTAGCTGAATTAACTAGCCAGCCAGCTGGCTTGCCACCTGAATTATTTGTCTAGCTACGTAGCTAGCCAGCAGCCTAACCTGCTAACTTAACTAGCTGTCTTAATGAAGTAGCCAGCTGGATAGCCAGCAGACTTAACTAGCTAGATACCTAGCTAGACAGATGAATAACCCGCTGACTTATCTAGCTGACTAAGCTAGACACTTGATCACTAGCCAGTTGACTTAAAGAGCTACATACCTACATAGCCCGCTAGCTTGCCACCTGACTT
>NW_007191741.1:0-463 GCF_000164805.1 Carlito syrichta
TAATGAACAGGAATTGAGAGGAATGGATTGGAGAGGAATGGAATGGAGTGGAATGGATTGAAATGGATTGAAATGAAATGGAAGGGAATGGAATGGAATGGAGAGGAATTTTGAGTACTGAAATGGAGAAGAAAGGAATGGAGTGGAACGGAATGAAATGGATTGGAATGTATTGTAGAATAGAATAGAATATAGAGAAATGTATAGAAAAGGAGTGGAGAGAAATGGACTGGATTACAATGGATTGGGATGGAATGGAGTGGATTGGAATGGAATGGAATGGAATATAATGAAACGGAATGCAGAAGAATGGAATAGAATGAAATGCAATGGGATGGAAAGGAATGAAATGGAATGGAGAGGAAAACTGGAATGGAATGGAATGGAGAGGAATGGAATGGAAAGGAATGGAATGGAATGGAATGAAATGGAATGGAGACGAATGCAATGTAATGGAATTTAG
>NW_007191742.1:0-462 GCF_000164805.1 Carlito syrichta
TAACTAGCCAGCTGCCTAACCAGCTGACTAAACTAGCAAGCTACCTATCTGGTCAGCTGGCTAGTCAACTGATTTAACTAGGTGACTTAACTAGCTAGACAGCTTTCTAGACAACTGACATAACTATCTAGCTACCTAGCTAGCAAGTTGGCTAGTTAACTGAGTTAACAAGTTGAGTTAATTAGCTAGCTAGCTGACATATCTAGCTGATTTAACTAGCTAGATTCCTATCTTGCCAGCTGACTTAAATAGCTGAAATAACTAGAGAGCCAGCTAGCTGCCCATCTGACATAAATAGTTTTTTAACTAGTTAGACAGCTGGCTAGACAACTGAATTTACGTGCTGACTTAACTACCTAATCAGCTGTTTAGCCAGCTGACTAAAGTAGCTGACTTAAATAGTGGCCAGCTGTCTAGTCACCTGACTTTATTTCCTAGCTACCTAGGTAGCCAACAGCCTAG
>NW_007191743.1:0-782 GCF_000164805.1 Carlito syrichta
TTCTTATGTCAGTTGGCTAATCAGCTGGCAAGCTCATTAATCAGTTAGGTAAGTCAGCTGGCTAGCCAGTTAGCTAGCTAGGTAGAGTGCTCGTTTATGCCAGTTGGCTAGCCAGCTGGATAACTAGTTAATTCAGCTGTTTGAGTCAGCTGACGAGTCGTTGGTTAGCAGGTTAATTCAACTAGTTATGTCAGCTGGCTAGCAGGGTAGCTAGGTAGGAAGCTAGTTAAGTCAGCTGACTAGTCAGCTGGCTAGCTATTTACGTCAGCTAATTAATTCAGCTGGTTTCCCTGCTTGCTAGCTAGGTAGCTGACTAGTTAAGTCATCTGGCTAGCCAGCTGGCTAACTGGTTAAGTCAGCTAGTTAATTCAGCTGGCCAGCCAACTGGCTGCTAGTTATGTCAGCAAGTTAAGTCAGCGGGTCAGCCAGCTGGCTAGCTAGCTAAGTCAGCTTGTAAAGTCAGCTGGCCAGCCAGTTGGCTACCTAGGTAGCTAGGTAGTTAAGAACCTGTTTAAGTCAGTGGGTTGTCTAGGTATCTAGCTAGTTAACTCAGTTAGTTAAGTCAGCTGGATAGCCAGCTACCTAGCAGGGTACCTAGCTAGTTAAATCAGCTGGATATCCAGTTGCCTAGCTTGTTATACCACGTAGTTATGTCAGCTCGCTGGCCAGCATGCTAGCTAGGTAGTTAGTTCGTTAAATCAGTTGGAAGCCAGAGTGCTATATAGGTAGTTCGCTAGTTCAGTGTGCTGGGTAGCCATCAGGCTATCTAGTTGTGTCAGCTA
>NW_007191744.1:0-336 GCF_000164805.1 Carlito syrichta
TCGAATGGAATGTAATGCAATTGAATAGAGAGGAAAGAATTAGAATGGAATGAAATGGAAGGGTATTGAAAGGAGGGGAATGAAATGGAATTGAATTGAATGGAATGGAGAAGAACGGAGAGGAATGGAATGGAGAGGAATGGAATGGAAATGAATGGAGAGGCATGGAACGGAATGGAATAGATTGGAATGAAATGGAATGGTATGGAGAGAAAAGGAATAGATTGGAAAGTAAAGGAATGGAATGGAACGGAATGGAGAAGAAGGTAATAAAAAGGAATGAAATGGAATAGAGAGTAATGCAAAAAATGATGAGTAGTGGAATGGAATGGAGAT
>NW_007191745.1:0-793 GCF_000164805.1 Carlito syrichta
CCAACAGGTAAACTTTCTGACTTAAGTAGCTGACTTGAACAGCTAGCCTGGGGGCTGGCAACCTGACTTATCTAGCTAGCTACCTACCTAGCCAGCATGCTAGACAGCTAACTAAACTAGCCGACTTAATCAGCTACACAGTTGGCTACCCAGCTGGCTAGGTAGCTAGTGTCCTGACAAGGTGGCTAGCCAGCTGGCTTAAATAGCCATCCGGCTGGCTGGACAGTCAGATAACCAGCTGGATTAACTATCTAGCCACTCTGCTGGTCAACCTGCTAGCTAGTGGGCTTAACTAGTGGGCCACCTACCTGACCAGCCAGCTAACGAGCCAGCTTAACTTGCCAGCCACCTAGATAGACTAAAAGCTAACAAGCTTACTTAACTAGCTGACGTAACTAGATAGCAATCCAGCTAGCCAGCTGGCTTCACTAGCTAGCCACTTAGCTAGCCAACCAGCTATCCAGCTCACTTAAGTCACTGAATTAACTAGGTAGCCAGCCTGCCTAGCCAGCTGACTTAATTACCTAGCTAATTACCTAGCCAATTGACTAGCCAGCTGACTTAACTACCTTACTTAAACTAGTCAGCTGGCAAGTCAGCTGATGTAACTAGTGAACTACCTAGCTAGCTAGTTGGCTAGCCACTTGAATTAACTAGCTGACTTAACCAGCTAGCCAGCTAGCTAGCCAGTTGACTCAACTAGCTGACATAACTAGATAACCATCTGGCTAGCCAGCTGACTTAACTGGCAGACATGGCTAGATACACAATTGAACAACCAGCTGAATTAAAA
>NW_007191746.1:0-617 GCF_000164805.1 Carlito syrichta
GGAATGGAATGGAATGGTGAGGAATTTAATGGAATGCAGTGTAGTGGAATGTAATGCGATATACTGGAATGGAATGGAATGGAGAGGAATGGAAAGGAAAGGAATACAATGGAATGAAAGGCAGGCAATGACATGAAATGTAATGGACAGGTATGGAGAGGAATGGAATGGACTGGAATTGAGAAGAATGGAATGGAATTTAATGGAATAAAATGCAGAGGAATGGAAGAAAAAGGAGAGAAATGGAATGGAGAGGAATGGAATGGAATGGCATGGAATGGAATGGAATGGAATGGAGTGGAATGGAATGGAGAGGAATGAAATAGGGATAGATGGAATGGAATGGAAGGGAATGGAATAAAGAGCAATTCAATGGACTGAAATGGAGAATAATGATACGGAAGAGAGAGGAATGGAATAGAACGGAGTGGATTGGAATAATGATACGGAAGAGAGAGAAATGAAATAGAACGGAGTGGATTGGAAAGGCATGAGGTGGAATAGAATGGTATGGAATGGAATGGATTGGACATGAATGGAATGGACTAGAGAGGAATGGATTGGAAAGGAGTGGAATGCATGGAATGAAATGCCGAGGAATGGAATGGAATGGAGAC
>NW_007191747.1:0-666 GCF_000164805.1 Carlito syrichta
GAGAGGAATGGATTGGAAAGGAGTGGAATGCATGGAATGAAATGCCGAGGAATGGAATGGAATGGAATGGAATGGAATGGAGACGAATGGAATGGAATGGAAGGACATGGAATAGCATGGAATGGAATGGAGGGAGAGGAACAGAATGAAATGGATAGGAATTAAATGGAATGGAATGGAATGGAAAGGTATCGAATGAAGAGAAATTGCAAAGAATGGAGAGGAATGGAATTGAATGGAATGGAATGGAAAGGAATGGAATGGAGAAGAAAGGAATGAAATGGAATGGTTTGGAATGGAATGGAGAGGTATGGAATGGACAGAAATGGAATGAAATGGAATGGAATGGAGAGGAAATGAATGGAATGGAATGGAAACAAATGATATGGAAATGACGGGAATGGAATGGATAAGAATGGAATGAAATGGGGAGGAATGGATTGGAGTGGAATGGAATGGAATGGAATGGAATGGAGAGGAATGGATGAAATGGAGAATAATGGAATGGAAATGAGAGGTATGGAATTGAATGGAGCGGAATGGAATTGAATGGAATGGAAAGGAAAGGAATGGAGAAAGATGGAATGTCATTGAATGAAGACGAAAGGAATGGAATGGATTGGAAATGAGAGGAATGTAATGCAATGGAGAGGAATGGAATGGAAT
>NW_007191748.1:0-804 GCF_000164805.1 Carlito syrichta
TCCAGCTGGCTAGCCAGCTGACTTAACTAACTGACTTAACTAGCTGGCCATCTGGACAGTCAGCCGATTTAACTAGCTGCCATAACGAGCTAAACACCTGGCTAGCCAGCTGACTTCACTAGCTAGTTACATAGCTAGCAGGCTGGGTAGCCATCTGACATAAATAGCTGACTTAACCAGCTAGCCAGCTGGCTAGCCAGTTGACTTAAGTGCTGACTTAACCAGCTAGCCAGCTGGTTAGCCAGTTGGCTCTACTAGCTTACTTTTCTAGTTAGCCAGCTGCATAGCCAGCTGACTTAACCACCTGACATCACTAGCTAGCTTGGTGGCTTGCCAGATTACCAAAATAGCTAGTTACCTGGCTAGCCAGCTGGCTAGCCAGCTGAATTAACTAGCTGGTTTAACTAGCTAGACAGCAGGTTAGCCAATTGACTAAACTAGCTGTCTTGACCAGCTAGCCAGCTGGCTAGCCATCTGACTTAACAAACTGGCATAAATAGCTAGCCAGCTGGCTAGCCAGCTGACTTAATTAGCTGACTTAGCTAGCTAGTCTGCTGACTTAATTAGCTTGCTACCTAGCTAGACAACTGGCTAGCCAGCTGACTTAACTAGTTGTTTTAACTAGTTATCCAGTTGGATAGCCAGCTGACTCAACACGCTGACTTAACCAGTTAGCCAGCTGAGTAGCCACCTGGCTTCTCTAGCTCTCTATGTAGTTAGCCATCTGGCTAACTATCTGACTTAACTAACTGACTTAATTAGCTAGCCAGCTGTGTAGCAAACTGTCTTAACTAGCTTGCTACT
>NW_007191749.1:0-1044 GCF_000164805.1 Carlito syrichta
TGACTTAATTAGCAGGCTACCTAGCTTGCCAACTGGCTAGCTAGCTGACTTAATTAGCTGACTTAAATAGCTAGCCAGCTGACTTAAGTATCTGGCATAACTAGCTAGTTACCTAAATAGCCAGCTGAATTAACTGGCTGACATAATTAGCTAGCTTGCTAGCTAGGTAGCCAGCTTACTTACTTAGCTGATTTAGCTAGCTAGCTATCTGAATTCACTAGCTGACTTAACTAGCTAGCTACCTATCTAGCCAGCTGATTTAAAGAGCTGACTAAACTAGCTAGCCAACCGGCTAGCCATCTGACTTAACTATCTTTATAATTAGCTAGCCAGCTGAATTAACAAGCTGACATAACTAGCTAGCTAGCTTGTAAACCAGCTAACTTAACTAGCTGACATAACTAATTAGCCAGCTGTCTAGACAACTGACTTAACTAGGTAGATATCTAGGCATCCAGCTAGCTATTGCTGACTAACTTGCAAAATTAATCAGATAGTCACCTGGGTAGGCAGCTACTGTACCTTGCTAGATACCTAGCTAATCAGCTGGCTATTCAGCTGACTTAACTAGCTGACTTAACCTAGTTGTCTTAACTAGTTAGCCAGCATGCTAGCCAACTAACTTAACTAGCTTGTTACCTAGCTAGTCGCCTGACTAGACTCCTGACTTAATTAGCCTACTTAATTAGCTAACCAGTTGGCTAGCCACCTGACTTAAATAGCTTGCTACCTAGCCAGCCAGCTAGCTACCCTGCTGACTAAACTAACTGATTAAATAGCTGGCCATCTTCCTAACCAGATGAATTAACTAGCTTGCTACCTGGCTAACCAGATGGCAAGTCAGCTGACTTAACTAGCCGAATTAACTAGGTTGTCTGCTGGCTAGCCAGCTGACTTAATGAGCTGACATAAGTAACTAGCAAGCTGGCTAGCCAGCTGACTTAACTATCTAGCTGCCTAGCTAGCCAGCTGGCTAGCCAGCTTTCTTAACTAGCTGGATTAACTGGCTAGCCAATCTGCTAGCCAACTGACTTTTCTAGCTTG
>NW_007191750.1:0-832 GCF_000164805.1 Carlito syrichta
AACCTGCTGGGCTTAGGCAATCCTTCTGCCTCAGCCTTCCAAGTAGCTGGAACTACAGACTGGGGTGTCACTCTTGTCCACTTCTTTTGTTGGGGCTCAGAAACTAATACTCCCATGTATGGTGCTTTGACATGCTAACCTGAAGAAGAAGTCTCAATGCTTCTCTGACCTTCCACCCCTCCTCCTGTCTCTCAATTCTCTGTCTCTCCCAAAGCACAAGATAAAGCTGTTCTCCGAAGTTCTCTCATCTGCCTACTGAAGTCCAGGCTTGCCAACAAAAGAAAACGATTACCTCTTTTGCCTTTCCAGAGTTTTCATGAACCTAATTCATGTTGTAGAAAGGCTGAAGTCTGTCAACACACCTGGATAGACTTTTGTCACAAATCATTGTCTTCTATTGTGGTCTCATTTAACCTTTCAAAGAGGATCAGTTTCTAGCCATTGTCTGCTCTATGAGCTCAATGGTGTTTGTCTCAGTCCATTGTATGTTCTCCATGTTCATTCATTTCCCCTCCTGAAAACCATTTACTTTCTCTCAAATTATTATATTTCTGTTTTTTTTTTTTTTTTTTTTTTTGAATTGGAATCTCACTCTGTCGCCCAGACTGGAGTGCAGTGGCCGCTCCCGGCCACCGCAACCTCGACCTGCTGGGCTCTGGCGATCCTTCTGCCTCAGCCTTCCGAGTAGCCGGAATTACAGGCACGTGCTACCATGCCCAGCTGATTTTTTTGATTTATTGTAGAGATGAGGTCGCACCAAGTTGCCCAGGCGGGTCTCGAACCCTCGGGCTCCGGCAATCCACTCACCTCAGCCTCCCAAAGTGCGGGATGA
>NW_007191751.1:0-309 GCF_000164805.1 Carlito syrichta
CTGTCTGAGGTTTCTGGGCCTGTTCAGGGTGTCTGGGCCTGTCTTGGTGTCTATGTCTGTGCGAGGTATCTGGATCTGTCTGAGGTTTGTGGGTCTGTGTGAGGTGTCTTGACCTGTCCGCGGTGTCTGGTCCTGTCCATGGTATCTGAGGCTCCGGGATGGCTTTTCCAAAGTGCCTGGGGCAATCTGGAATAGTTGGGCTTATTCAGGTTGTCTTAGCTTGTCTGGAGTGTCCTTACTTGTCCAGCGTGTCTGTCTGGGTCTTTCTAAGATGCCTTGGCCTATTCAGAGAGTCTGGGCCTGTCCAGG
>NW_007191752.1:0-5450 GCF_000164805.1 Carlito syrichta
GGCTGAGCGCCACCTAGGAGGCAGGATTCCCCTCTGACCCTCCCTCTTTCTTCCCTACACACCTCCCTTCCCCTCCCCCTCCATCCCCCTCTACCCTCTCCATCCCACCCCTCCCCTCACTTCCTCTTCCCTACCCCCTCCTTCCTATACCCCTCACCTGCTCACTTTGTCCGTCCTCCATGCCCCTCCCCCCCACTCCCCTCCAGTCACTTCATCTCTTCTCTCCCTTCCCCTTCCCTTCTGGGCATGTCTGGGATGCCCTGGCCATGTCTGGGGTGTCTAGACCTATCTGAGATGTCTGTTTGGGTCTGTCAGGTTCCAGGCCTGTTGTCTAGGTCTGTCTAGAGTATCTGGGTCTGTCTGGGGTAGCTGGGCTTATCCAGGTTGTCTGAGACTGTTTGGAGTGTTTTTACTTGTCCAGCATGTCTTTCTGAGGTTTCTGGGCCTCTCCAGAGAGTCTGGGCCTGTCCAGGGTATCTGAGCCTGTCCATGACATATGGGCCTGAGTGGGGTGTCTGGACCTGACTGGGGTGTCAGGACCTGTCTGTGGTATCTGGGGTTGTCCTAGGTATAAGATCCTATCGAGAATGTCTTGGCCTGTCCAGGTGTCTGTTCCTGTCCTGAGTGCTCTGAGTCTGTCCAGGGAATCTGATCTTCTCCTGGGAGTCTGGGCCAGTCTAAGGTTCCTGTCGTGGTCTGTATGGAGTATCTTGACCTGTCTGGGGTGTCTGGCCCTGTCCAGGGTGTCTGGGGCTTTCTGGGGTGTCTGGCCTGTGTGAAGTATCTGGCCCTGCCCAGGGTGATTGGGTTGATCTGGAGTGTCTGGGACTGTCCAGAGTGTGTTGCCCTATCCAGGGTATCTGAGCCTGTGTGAGATGTCTAGGCCTTTCAGGGGTGTCTGGGCCTATTTGAGGTGTTAGGCCTGCCTGGGGTGTCTGGGTCTGTCTGGAGTTTCTGGGCCTATCCAGGTGTATGGTCTTGTCTGAGGTGTGTGGGGCCTGTTCCTGGCTACTGTGCCTGTTCATGGTATCTGTCTGTGTCTGCCCGGGGTGTCTCAGTCTGTCTGAGGTTTCTGAGTGTGTCTGGGATATCTTGGCCTCTCCAGTGTGTCTGGCCCTGTCTAGGGTGTCTGAGAATTTCTAGGGGTCTCTGGGCCTGTCTGAGGTATATGGTCCTGCCCAGAGTGATTGGGTTGTTCTCGGTTGTCTGGGACTCTCTGGAGTGTGTGTCCCTGTCCAATGTGTCTAAGCCTGGCTGAGATGTCTGGGCCTTTCTGGGGTGTCTGTATCTGTGCTAGGTGTTAGCCCTGTCTGTGGTGTTTAGGCATGTCTGAAGTGTCTGGGCATATCTGGGATGTCTGGTCTTGTCTGAGGTGTCTGGGTATATCCTGTGTCTGGGCCTGTTCATAGTGTCTGTCTGTGTCTGTCCAAGGTTTCTGAGTCTGTCCAAAGTTTCTTGGCCCGTCTGGGTTGTCTTGGCCTGTCAGGAGTCTGTGGGCCTGTCTGTGATGTCTGGGCCTGGTCTTCGGTGTCTGGACCTATGCAAGGTGTCTAGGCCTGTCTGGGATGTCTGGGTCTGACCAGGGTATCTGGGAATGTCCAGGATATCTGAACCATATCTGGGGTATCTAGACTTATCTGAGATGTTTGTCTGGATATGTCTGAAGATTCTGAGACTGACGGGGGTATCTGGGACTATCCAGGATAGTAGGGACTGTTTGTAGTCTAGGTCTGTCTGGGGTCTCTGGGCCTCTCTAGGTTAGCTGGGATGATTCGGGTTGTCTGAGCCTGTCTGGAGTGACTGTACTTGTCTGGCATGTTGGTCCTGTGTGAGGTATCTAGGCATGTCCAGAATTTCTCAGCCTGTCCAGGGTGTCCTACCTATCCAGAGTGACTGAACCTATCCAGGGTATCTGATCCTGTCCTGGGAGTCTGGAACTTTGCAAGGTTTCTATCTGGCTCTGTTGGGGTATCTGGGACTGTCCAGAGTGTGCTGCCCTATCCAGGGTATCTGAGCCTGTGTGAGATGTCCAGGCCTTTCAGGGATGTCTGGGCATATCTGAGGTGTTAGGCCTGTCTGGGTGTCGGGGTGTGTCTATGATATCTGGTCCTGTCCGGGGTGTCTAGGCCAGTCCGGGGTGTCTAGACTTGTCAGGGGTTTCTGGTCCTCTCCCAGTGTTTGCTTCTGTGTGAGTTGTCTACCTGGGTCTGCCTGGGTCTGTCTGGGGTGTCTGAGCCTGTTCTGGGTTTCTGGGCATGTATATGGTATATGGACTTGTCTGGAGTGTCTAGGTCTATCCTAGGTGTCTGTGCTTGTGCAGGCTGACTGTCTGTGTATGTCTGAGGTGTCTAGGTTTGTCAGGGTTGTCTGGGTTTGACCAATGTGTCTGGGTCTATGTGAGGTGTATGATCTCTGTGAGGTATTTGGGCCTGTCTGGTGTGTTTGTCCCCTTCCTGGATGTCTGGGTCTTTCCTGGGTATTTTACCCTGTCTGGAGTGTCAGCAGTAGTTCAGGGTGTGTGTCTGGGTCTTTCTGGGTGTCAGGGCCTATCCAGAGGGTAATGGCCTGTCCAGGGTATCTGAGCCTATCCAGAATGTCTGGGCCTACCAGGAGTTTCTGGACCTATCCACGGTGTCTGAGCCTGTCCAAGGTGTCTGTGTGGGCCTGTCCAGAGCATTGGGGCATGTCCAGGGTTGCTTGGCATGTCTGGGAGGTCTTGACCAAATCTGGGTTGTTTAGACCTATCTGAGATGTATGTCAGTGCTTGTCTGAGGTTTCTGAGCCTCTTGAGGGTATCTGGGGCTGTCCAGGGTGCCTGGGATTGGCTTTGTTTTCTAGGCCTCTCTGGCTATCTGTGGGGTGTCTTGGCCAGTCTGGGATGTCTGGCTCTGTCTAGAGTATTTGGGCCTGTGACTGTGTCTGGTCGTGTTTGGGATGTCTGCTTCTGTCGAAGGTTTCTGGACCTGTCTGAGGTTTCTGGGCCTGTTCAGGGTGTCTGGGCCTGTCTTGGTGTCTATGTCTGTGCGAGGTATCTGGATCTGTCTGAGGTTTGTGGGTCTGTGTGAGGTGTCTTGACCTGTCCGCGGTGTCTGGTCCTGTCCATGGTATCTGAGGCTCCGGGATGGCTTTTCCAAAGTGCCTGGGGCAATCTGGAATAGTTGGGCTTATTCAGGTTGTCTTAGCTTGTCTGGAGTGTCCTTACTTGTCCAGCGTGTCTGTCTGGGTCTTTCTAAGATGCCTTGGCCTATTCAGAGAGTCTGGGCCTGTCCAGGCTATCTGAATCTATCCATGATGTCTGGGCCTGCCCTGGGTGTCTGGGCCTCAATGGTCCTGTGTGGAGTATCTGGGCCAGTCCAGAATGTCTCAGCCTGTCCAGGATGTCCTTCCCTATCTAGAGTGACTGGGCCTGACCAGGGAAAATGGGCCTTTCCAGGATATCTTATCCTGTCCCGGGAGTCTGGACCTTTCCAAGGTTTCTGTCTGTGTCTTTCCAAGGTGTCTGGGCCTGTCCAGGGTGTGTCTGGACCTGTCTGGAGTTTCTGTTACTGTTTCAAGTGTTTGGTCCTGTTAAAATTGTCTGAAAGGGTCTGACTGGGGTGTCTGTGTCTATTCAGGGATTCTGGGCCTGCCTGTGATGTATGGAACTGTTTGAAGTGTTTAGGTTTGTCCTGGGTATTTGTGCTTTTCCTGGGTAGCTGCCTGTGTCTCTCTGAGGTGTCTGGGTTTGTCAGAGGTGTCTGGGTTTGACCAATGTGTCTGGGTATAACTGAGGAGTATGATCTGTCTGGGGTGTTTGTGTCTCTCTGTGGTGTTTGTGCCTTTCCTGGATGTCTGGGTGTGTCCTGGTGTCTAAGCCTATCTGAAATGTCTGCAGTTGTTCAGGGTGTGTGTCTGGGTCTGTCTGAGTGTCTGGGCCTACCCAGAGGGTCTTGGCCTGCCCAGTGTATCTGAGACTATCCAGGATATCTGGGCCTTCCAAGGGTATGTGGGCCTGTCCAAGGTGTCTGGGCCTTCCCAAGGTGTGTGTATGGGCATGTTCAGAGTATCCAGGCCAGTTCAGGGTATCTGGGCCAGTCTAGGGTTTCTGGGCCTGCCCCAGCTCTCTGCCTATTTGGTGAGTCTGTCCCTCTTCGGAGTGGCTGGGTTTTTTTGGTTATTCTGTGATTGTCCATGGTGTCCGACCCTGTCCTGGGTGTTTGGGCCTTTTCAAGTTTTCTGTCTGCGTTTTTCTGAGGTTTCTGGGCCAGTCTGGCGTGTTACTCTTGGCCTGTCTATGGTGTCTGGACCTGACCATAGTGTGTAGTCACGTCCTGGGTTTCTGGCTATATGCAGGGTGTCTTGACAAGTCTGGGATGTCTGGTTCTGTCCAGAGTATATAGGCCTGTGTCTGTGTCTGGTCCTGTCAAAGGTGTCCAGACCTGTCTGAGGTGTCTGGGCCTGTTCTGGGTGACTGAACCTTTCTGCGTGTCTGTGTCTGTCCGAGATGTTTGGGTCTGTCCAAGGTTTGTGGCTCTGTGTGAGGTTTCTTGGTCTGTCCAAGCTGTCTGGTCCTGTCCAGGGTGTCTGGGACTTTCCGGGAAGGCTGGGTCTGTCTGAGGTGTCTGGACCTGCCTAAGGTGATTGGGCCATTCTGGGGTGTCTGTCAATGTCTGTTTGAGACGTCTCAGTCTTTGTGAAGTTTCTGGGACTTTTTGGGGTGTTTTGGCCTGTCAGGGGCATCTGGGCCTGTCTGTGATTTCTGGGCTTTGTCTTAGGTGTCTGGGCCTATGCATAGTGTCTAGGCCTGTATTGGGTTTCTGGACCTATGTGAAATATCTGTTTCGGTTTGTCTGAGTTTTCTAGGCCTATTCAGAGAGTCTGGGTCTGCCCAGCATGTCTGAGCCTCTCTGTGATATCTCTGCCTAACTGGGATACCTGGGCATGAACGGGTTATCCAGGCCTTTCTGGGGTCTCTGGGGTTGTACGAAGTTTCAGGCACTGTCCAGAATGTTTCAGCCTGTCTAGGATATCTGTTCCTGACCTGAGTGACAAAGTCTGTCCTGGTAGTCTGGGCCCGTTCAGGGTATCTGATCTTGTCTTGTGAGTCTGGGCCTGTCAAAGGTTTCTGTCAGGGTCTCTCTGGGTGTCTTGCCCTATCCAGGGTGTCTTATCCTGTCCATAGTGTCTGGTTCTTTTAGAGGTGTCTTACCTGTGTGAGGTATCTCGCCCTGCCTAGGGTGACTGTGACATTCTGGGGTCTCTGGACCTGTCTGGTATGTGTTGTCCTTTCCAGGCTGTCTGAGCCTGTGTGAGATGTCTAGGCCTTTCAGGGATTTCTGGGCCTATCCGTGGTGTTAGGCCTGTCTGGGCTGTCTTGTCCTGTCCAAAGTGTCTGGGCCTATATATGTTATCTGGTCTTGTCTGAGGTCTGTGAGACTATCTCTGGTTTCTGTGCCTGTTCATAGCATCTG
>NW_007191753.1:0-611 GCF_000164805.1 Carlito syrichta
GGAAGCCTGCGTGAGAACCCCTGTGGGCAGTAGGGGGAGAGCTTTCCCAAGCCCACCCCTCCCTGACTGTGTTTCTGCCCTCTGTCCAGTCTTCTTGCTTGCACACTCAGTGATCAGGACCTTGACCGAGCATTACCCCTTTTCCGCCCAGTCCTGGCTTTGGTCTCTGTTTCTCATGCCAGCCGTGGGCACCTCCTAGGTCAACAGCCAGTTCTGCAGGTTTGACAATGTTCGGCCATAAACAGGGCAATCAGCTTTGTCCTGCTGCAAGGCAGTTTCTTTACAAAGGACAAAGCAAATACCTTGGGTCACTCCCAGCGCTGCAGAACTCACGGCAGAACGGTGCAAAGTGTTTACGATAACACTTGCCCGAAGCCCAACGAGTGTGTTGAAAGGAAAATGACCCGACGTTCAAGAACCAGCCACAGTCAGCTGCGGATTCTTGGGAGAGAAATTTCCCTTAAGTAACGGGCTTTTAGGGGATACCCCATTAACACTGGTGGCTCCAGTCTAAACATGAAGACTCGTGGAGAACCACCTAGAATCACAGGCCAGCGACCAAGCAGCCCCACAAGGCATAAAGCTCAGCTGAGCGGCTTCCGGAGGACCCA
>NW_007191754.1:0-680 GCF_000164805.1 Carlito syrichta
ACCACCTAGAATCACAGGCCAGCGACCAAGCAGCCCCACAAGGCATAAAGCTCAGCTGAGCGGCTTCCGGAGGACCCAGGACGTGGGGCCTGGCAGTGCTGGTCTCTGAAATCGCACAGGCCTGTTTCCAGGGCTGGCTCTGAGCTGGGTCCAAGTGGAACGCCCAGAACTCCCAGCACTTGGCTAGTGAACTCGGCCTCAGGGCCTCAGGGCCCAGTCAGGGTCCGGAACAGATTCCAGAGTTCTCTGTGAGTTCTGCCAGCCCTCCAGAAGTGGGATTTGGGGCCACCTCAGGACTGCCCAGGCCACAGGCTCTGGCTCCTTCTCCTTCCCCTGCCACCAGTGTGGGGCGAGGGCCCCGCGAGGGAGGGCAAGTAGCCAGCACGAAAGTCTGCGCCGTGAACACAAACCGCTGGGCAGGTCCTGGACACGCGCGGCCCCTTTCCACCTCCCACTGTAGGCATCCTGGAAAGCTAGCGGTCCCTTGTCCGTTTCTACCCGCGAAGCCCAGTCTACCTCCTGCGTGTTTTGGTGTTTGTGTTCCGGATCAGAAGCGGATAAAACGTGGTGACGGAGCAAGTCAGGCCAGACGCCTCTTTGATTACGTGAACCGTCCAGAAGAGGAGACCGCAGAGGCCGAAAGCAGCGCGGTGGGCCCTCCGCGGGGGCTGGCGGGGGGC
>NW_007191755.1:0-940 GCF_000164805.1 Carlito syrichta
GGTGACTAAGCTAGCTGACTTAAGTAAGTAGCCAGCTGGCTAGCCAGCAGACTTAACTAGCTAACTATGAAGACAGCTGGATAGCCAGCTGACTTAACTAGCTGACATAACTTGAAGCCTGATTGCTAGTCAGCTGACTTAACTAGCTACCTATATACATAGCCCACACGCTTGCCAGTGGATTTAACTACCTAACTACCTAGCTAACCTGCTAGCCAGTGAGATGATTTAAATAGGTGTCATAACTAGCTAGCCAGCTTACCTTAATAGCTGACTTAACTAGCTAGCAACTTACTTAATCAGCTGATTTAACTAGCTGCTTTAACTAGCTAGCTCCCTCGCTAGCTATCATGTACCTAGCTAGCCAGCTGAGTTAACTAGCAGAAATAACTAGGGTGCCAGCTGTCTACGGATCTTACGTAACTAGCTTTTAATAGCTAGCCAGCTGGCTAGACAACTGACTTAATGAGCTGACTTAACTAGCTAGCCAGCTGGTTAGCCAGCTGACTAAACTAGCTGACTTAACTAGCTTGCCAGCTGGCTAGCCAGCTGACTTAATTGCCTAGCTACCTAGCTAGCCAGCAGCCTAGCAAGCTGCCTTAACTAGCTGACTTAATGAAGTAGCCAGCTGGCTAGCCAACAAACTTAACTAGTTAGCTACCTAGTTAGACAGCTGGATAACCAGGTGACTTAAATAGGTGACATAACAAGATAGCCTCATGGCTAGACAGCTCACATAACTAGCTACCTACCTACATATCCCGCCTGATTGTAAGCTGAGTTAACTACCTAACTACCTAGCTAACATGCTGGCCAGCGAGCTGACTTAACTTCGTGAATTAACTAGCTAGACAGCTGGATAGCCAGCTGAGTTCACAAGCTAGCTACGCTGCTTTGCAGCTGGCTAGACAGCTGACTTATCTAAATGACTTAATTAGCT
>NW_007191756.1:0-3064 GCF_000164805.1 Carlito syrichta
CCAGCTGACTAGCTGGTTAAGTCAACTTATTAAGTCAGTTGGCTATCCAGCTGGCTAGCTATGTAGCAAGCTAGTTGTCAGCTGCCTATCCAACTGGCTAGCTAGTTAAGTCAGCTACTTAATTCAGCTAGCTTCCCAGCTTGCTAGCTAGGTAGCTAGCTAGTTAAGTCAACTGGCTAGCCTGCTGGCTAGATGGTTAAGTCAGCTAGTTAATTCAGCTGATCAGCCAACTGGCTTTCTAATTGAGTCAGCTAGTTAAGTCAGCTGGCTAACCACCTGGATAGCTCGCTAAGTAAGCTAGCTAAGTCAGCTGGCTAGCTAGGTAGCTAGCTAGTTAAGTCAGGTAGTTATGTCAGCTGGCTAGCTAGTTAAGTCTGTTAGTTAAGTCTGATTACTATCCAGATGCCTATCAGGGTAGCTATCTAGTTAAATCAGCTGTCTAGTGAGCTGGGTAGCTACTTAAATCACATAGTTAAGTCAGCTCACTGGCCAGCAGATTAGTTAGGTAGTTAGGTAGTTAAGTCAGTTTGGCAAGCCAGCAGGCTATGTAGGTAGGTAGCTAGTTAAGTCAAATGGGCTAGACATCAGGCTATCTAGTTATGTCAGCTAGTTAAGTCAGCTGGCTAGCCAGGTAGATAGCTAGTTAAGTGTGATGGCTAGCCAGCTGGCTACTTAGTTAAGTCAGCTAGTTAAGTCAGCTGGCTAGCCTGCTGGCTAGCTAGGTAGCTAGGCAATTAAGTCAGCTGTCTTTCCAGCTGGCCAGTAGTTAATTCAGCGAATTTAGTCAGCTGGCTAACCAGCTGAATAGCTATTTAAGTCAGCATGTTGAGTCAGTTGTCTAGCTAGCTGGCTAGCTAGTTAAAAAGCTAGTTATGTCAGATAGGCAGCCGGCTGGCTTGCATGTTATTTCAGCTAGTTAAGTCAGCTGCCTAACTAGATAAGTCACCTAGTTAATTCAGCTCGGTAGCCAGCTGGCTAGCTATGTAACTATGTACATAGCTATGTAGTTATGTAGCAAGCTAGTTAATTCAACTGGATAGAAAACAGCCCATCTAGTTAAGTCAGCTAGTTAAGTTAGCTGGTTAGCCAGCAGGCTAGTTAAATGACTGGCAAGTTAAGCTAGCTGGTTAGCAGGGTGGTCAGGTACTTGAACAGCTAGTTAAGCCAGCTGGCTACCCAGGTGACCAGCAGGGTGGCTGACTAGTTAAGCTGTCTGGCTATCTCACTGTCCAGCCAGCCGACTGGATAATTACGCCTGCTGACTAGCCAGCTGGCAATTCTGCTAGCTAGTTTGCTGGCTTCCTATGTAGCTAGTCACCCATGTAGCCGTCTAGTCAACCATGTAGCTAGCTAGTTACGTCAGCTGGCTAGCCAGCTAGCCAACCAACTAGCTAGTCAGCTAGTTAAAACATCTAGCTAGCCAGCTAGTCATCAATTCAGCCAGCAATTCAGTTAACAATTCAGCTAGATTATTAAGTCAACTAGCTACTCAGGTTGCTAGCCAACTAGTTACTTAAGTCTGCTGGCTAGTCAGCTATCTAGTCAGCTAGATAGTTAAGTCAACTAGTGAGATAACTAGCCAGTTACATAGCTAGTTAAGTAGCTAGCTAGTTAAGTAGTTAGATAGCTAGATAGCTTGTTTGCTAACTAGCTATGTCAGCTAGACAGCCAGCTAGCTAGTCAGCTAGCTTGTTAAGTCAGCTCACAAATCAGCTATTTACTTAGATAACTAGTCAGTTAGCAACTCAGCTAGATGGTCAGCTAACTAGTGAACTCCCTCGCTTTCCATCAGGTTAGCTAACTAGTAGGCTCGTTCTCCTGCCAACTGGTCAGCAAACTAGTAGGCTCTTTTGCCAGCCATCAGGTCAAGTAACTTGTCAGCCCACTTGAAGGCCAACAGGTCAGCTAACTAGTTGCTCGCCAGTCAACTAATTAAGTCAGCTCATCAGTCAACTCACTCGCTGGCCAACTAGTTATGGCAGAGCAGGCATAGGCTCAGTCACCGGCTCACTAGTTGATTCAGCTGACTAGTCGGCTCACTAGCCCACTGACTAGTTATGTCAGCTCACCTGTCGGCTCACTTGCCGGCCGACTAATTAAGTTAGCTAACTGGTCGGTCTACTAGCTGGAACACTACTTAAGTTAGCTAACGAATCGGCTGACTAGAGGGCCAACTCGTCAATAATCTATTTAACCAAGCTAAATATTCTACCTATTAGCTAGTTAACTAATGGGTTAATTCAGTGGGTTGAGACATCTAGCTAGCAGTTATAAAATGGGTTGAGTCAGCTGGTTGAGTAGGCTAGCTAGCTAGCTAGTTAACGAGTTAAGAAGGTTGGATGGTCGGCTAACTAGCTAAATAGATAATGAGTTTAATCAGCTGGATGAGTCAGCTTACCAGCTCATTAGCTAACGAGATAAGTCAGATGATTAAGTCACCTAGCTAGCACATTAGATAACGATTAAGTTAACTAGTTATCTAGCTGGTTAAGTCAGCTAGCTAACAAGGGTATGTAGCAGCTAGTTAAGTCAGTTGGCTAGCCAGCTGGCTAGCTGGTTAATTCAACTAGTTAAGACAGCTGGCTAGTCAACTGGCTAGGTTTGGTAGCTAGCTAGTTAAGTCAGCTCGATAGCTACCTGGCTACATAGTGATATCAGCTAGTTAAGTCACCTGGCTAGCCAACTGGCTAGCTGGTCAAGTCATCTAGTGTAGTCAGCTGTCTAGCCAGCTCATTAGGTAGGTAGCTAGCTAGATAAGTCAGTTTGCTAGCCGGAAGGTTACTTGTTTTTGTCAGCTAGTTAAGTCAGCTGGCTATCCTGCTGGCTACATAGATAGCTAGCATGTTAAGTTAGGTGGCTAACCAGCTTGCTACCTTAAGTCAGCTAGAAAAGTCAGCTGGCTAGCCAGCTGGCTAGATATGTAACCAGCTAGTTAATTCAGCTGACTAGCAAGCAGGCCAGTTATTTAATTCAGCTAGTTAAGTCAGCTGGCTAGTCAGCTGGTTAGTTAGGTAGCGAGCTAATTAAGTCAGTTTGTTAGCCAGCTGGCAAGCTAATTACATCA
>NW_007191757.1:0-837 GCF_000164805.1 Carlito syrichta
GATGCATGTCCCAGTGACTACTCTCCTCTGTGATGTGTGAATTTTTGATTATGCTTCTCTGTGGCTTGTTGCCCCAGTGACTGCTCCTCCTCTGTGAAAAATACCCCAGTGATTGATCCTCATGTGTGATGTGTACCCCAGTGACTAGCTTCTTTCTATGAACACTTCCCCCACAAAATGGGTGCCTCAGTGACTAGGCCTTCAGCATTATGGAAGCCCCTGTAATTAAGTCTTATTGGTGATTGGCTACCCATTGACTGGCTTTCCACAATAAAAAGTGCACTAGTGAATAACTCTCCTCTGTAATGGGTGATTCATAAATGGACCTCTTGCTCCAGTGGCAAAACTTCCTTTGTAATGGATTTCCCAATGAATGACCCTCATCAGTAATGGGTGCACCAGTAACTGTCCCTCCCCTGTGATGGTTGTGCCAGTGACAGGCCCTCCTTCATAATGGGTGCCAAGAGGCTAGCCTTCCTCTATTATGGATGTCACAATGAGTAGCCCTCTTCTGTGAAAAGCGTTCCAGTGACTGGGCCTCATCCTAATGTGTGTCTCAGTGACTGGCCATCCTCTGTGATGGATACCTCAGAGATTGGTTATCTGTGATGTGTGCCTCAGTGACAGGCATTCCTCTGAAATGGGTGCCCCAGTGAATGACACGCCTGTGATGCATACCCCAGCAATTGGCTCTCATTTGTGATGGTCATTCTAGTGATTGACTTTCTTCCGTCTCAGGTGTCTTAGATATTGGCCCTTCTCTATAGCAGATATCACAGTGACTGACATTACTCTGTGTTGTGTGCCATAGTGATTGACACTCTTCTATGAAAGATT
>NW_007191758.1:0-418 GCF_000164805.1 Carlito syrichta
AATAAAGTGGAATAGAACGGAATGGAGTGTAATGGAATGAATGGAATGGAATTCATCGGATTGGAGAGAAATGGAATATAGAAGAATGGAATGGAATGTAGAGGAATGGAATAGAGAGGAATCGAATGAAATGGAATGGCATGGGATGGAATCGAATGGAGTATAATGGAATGGAATGGATTGGAGTGGAATGGAATGGGGAGGAATGAAATGAAATGGAATGGAATGGAGTAGATTGGAGTGGAATGGAGTAGAATGGAATGGAAAGGAATGTAATGGAATTGATAGGAATGGAATGGAATGGCATTGAGTGGAATGGAGAGGAACGGAATACAGAAGAATGAAGTGGAATGGAATGGAATTGGGAGGAATGAAATGGAATGGAGAGGAATGGAATGGAGAGCAATTGCAAGGAATG
>NW_007191759.1:0-970 GCF_000164805.1 Carlito syrichta
GCCCAGGCGGGTCTCAAACCTGTGGGCTCAAGCAATCCACTCACCTCAGCCTCCCAAAGGTGCGGGATTACAGGCTGAGCCACCGAGCCTGGCAATATATGATTCTTAATGTCACAACTACAATATCCTGTTGGTGTGCCTAATCAAGTTTTCTATATCCACTAAACTTCGGTTTCCTCTCTTGTGAGATAGACTCATGATAGTTCTTATCTCAAAAAGTCTTTAGCTGAACCAAGGAAACGTAAGGTAATGTGCAAAAACTAGCTGTTACTGTCTTCAACATGAACCAAGAAGAAATCCAGTTTTGGAGATGTGTAGAAAGATAAAGTTGACTACAGTCAGAACCAAAAGTGAGTTTAGTCCTTATATAAAGAAAATGAAAAGCCTTGAATACCCAGGGATATAGGACATATGAGCCACAGAGACAGAAGTTTAGAAGGAAGTTGTCTTTATTACACATAATTGTATGAGTGATCCAAGGATGATGAGGTTATCAGTTGCCTGGCATCAGGGATGAGAGGTAGCTGTTGCATTGTACTCACAAATATAATCCAGGTGGTGGGGAGGTCAGAATTCTCAGGATTCCAGAAAAAGACAGAAGCAACAATAACCAATATGTGAAGGAGAGGAAATGGAAATAAATAAAGCCAGGTGCAGTGGCTCGCACCTCTCATACACAAGTTTGGGAGACTGGGATGAGTAGATTGCTGGAGGAGAGAAGTTCAAGACCAAGCTACACAACAAAGTGAGACCCTGTCTCTACAAAACATAGAAAAATTTTCAGGCATGGCGATGGGTTTCTATAGTTCCAACTACTTGAGAGGCTGAGACAGGAGGATCACTTGAGCCCAGGAGTGTGAGGTCATAGTGAGCCGAGATTATGCCATTGGACTTCAGTGTATGCAACAAAGTGAAACCCTTTCTCAAAAAAGAAAGAAAGGAAAGAAGGAAGAAAGGAAGATGGATGATG
>NW_007191760.1:0-503 GCF_000164805.1 Carlito syrichta
AGCTACCTAGCTAGACAGCTGGATAGCTAGCTGACTTAACTAGCTGACATAAATAGACGATGGTGGTAATCCAGCTGACTTAACTGGCAACCTACCTACTTAGATTGCTGGCTTGCCAGCTGTCTTAACTACCTAACTACTTAGCTTTCCAGCTGGACAGGGAGCTGAGTTATGTACGTGAATTAACTAGCTAGTCAGCTGGCTATCCAGCTGACTTAAAACTAGCTATCCTGCTTGGCAGCTGGCTTACCAGTTGACTTAACTAACTAACTTAACTAGCTACCCAGTTGACTGAAATAGCTCACGTTACTAGCTAACTACCTAGCTAGCCAGCTGACATAACTAGCTGATTCAACTTGATAGCTAGCTAGCTAGCTCTCATATAGCTAGCTGACTTAACTAGCTGACTTAACTAGCTAGCTAGCTGACATATCTAGCTGACATAAATAGCTAGCTGCCTAGCTACCCAGTTGACTTAACTAGCTGAAATAACTAGCGAACCA
>NW_007191761.1:0-676 GCF_000164805.1 Carlito syrichta
CAGGATGACTAGTTAAGTCAGCTAAATGGTCAGCATACTACACGGCAACTAGTTAAGTCAACCGACTAGTTAGGACAGCTAAATAGTTTGCAAACTATTTGGCCAACTAGTTAGTTCAGAAAACCAGCGTTCCAACTAGTTAACCGGGCTAACTAATGGGCTAAATCATCAGTCAGCTAGTAGACCCAGCTAACTAGTCAGTCGACATATCGGTCAACTTGTTAAGCCAGCAAACAAGTCGGCCAAGTAGTTCAGCCAATGTGTTAAACCAGCTAAATTGTCGGCCGACTAGTCAGTCAACAAGTTATGTCACATAGTTAACTCATTAACCAACTACTTAAGTCACCTAATTTACTCGTTCACCAACTAGTTAAAACAGTTAGCTACCTCGTTAACCAACTCGTTAAATCAGATAGCAATCTCGTTAGCCAACAAGTTGAGTCAGCTAACTAAGTCTGCTAACTAGACAACTAGCTAGCTAAGTCAACAAGCTGTCAGCTAGCTTACTAATTAGCTAGATATTTAAGTCAGCTACTTAAGTCTACTACCTAACTAGTTAGCTAATTTGTTGTCAGCTATTTATTCAGCTAGTGAATAGATAGCTATATATTTAATTCAGGTAGTTAAGTCAGTTAGCTAACTAGTTAAGTCAGCCAGTTAAGTCAGCTAGCTAAGT
>NW_007191762.1:0-390 GCF_000164805.1 Carlito syrichta
CTGCTGGCTAGGTTGGTAGCTAGCTAGTTAAGTTAGCTGGCTAGCCAGCTTGCTAGCTTATCATCTAGGCAAGTAACCTGGCTAGTCAGCTGGCTAGATAGGTAGCCAGCTAGTTAAGTCAGATGGCTGGCCAGCTGACTACCTGGTTAAGTCAGCTAGTTAATTCAGCTGGCAACCAACTGGCTAGTTAGTTAAGTCAGCTCATTAAGCCAGTTGGCTATACAGTTGGTTAGCTAGTTAAAAAGGTAGTCATGTCACATGGCTATCCAAGTGGCTAGCTAGTTATTTCAGCTAGTTAAATCAGCTTGTTAGCTAAGCTGCTAGCTATATAAGTCAAGTAGCTTTGTCAGCTAGCTAGCTAGTTAATTCAGCTTGTTAAGTCACCTGGCT
>NW_007191763.1:0-474 GCF_000164805.1 Carlito syrichta
GCTATATAAGTCAAGTAGCTTTGTCAGCTAGCTAGCTAGTTAATTCAGCTTGTTAAGTCAACTGGCTAGCTAGATAGCTAGCTAGGTAGCTAGCAAGTTAAACCAGCTAGTTAAGCCAGCTGGCTAGCTAGGTAGCAAGCTGGTTACATCAGCTTGTTAAGTCAGGTTGCTACCTCGTTAAGTCAACGAACTAAGTGAGCTGGCTAGCCAGCTCCCTAGCTGGATAGGTAGCTAGTTAAGACAGCTGGCTAGCCAGTTAGCTAGCGAGTTAAGTAATCTAGTTAAGTCAGCTCACTAGTCAGCATGTTAGCTAGGGAGCTAGGTAGTTAAGTCAGCTGGCAAACAAGCCAGCTACATAGGTAGCTAGCTAGTTAAGTCAGCTGGCTATCCAGCTGGCTAGCTTGGTAGCTAGGCAGTTAAGTCAGCCTGCTAGCTGGGTGGCTAGCTAGTTAAGTCACCTAGTTAAGTCAGCTG
>NW_007191764.1:0-2440 GCF_000164805.1 Carlito syrichta
CAGTGTGAGGACCGTGGGCCACCTGCCTGCCTCCACGCTCATGGCTGGAGTGCCTTCCAACACATATTCACCATAGAAAGTTTCCCAAGCACCCCCAGGTGTTGTCAGCTCTCAGTCCCTGGGGTTTTTCCATAATGAACCCTCCTGGAGCAGTGGGCAGTTGGGGGCAGTGCACAGGGCTGCCGGGCTCTGACCTCCATGGCCTGCATACCCATGAGCTTCTTGGAGGACAGGGTCAAACACAAGGACTTTGAAGCACAGGAGAGCAAATGCGTTCATCACCAAAGACCCACAACTGCACCTGGACTGACAGGCAGAACACAGTTCGACGGAATCTTGCTTAATTTGGAATTGAGTCAAAACCTGCCATGGACATGAAGGAGACACCCTCCCCCCACTGTCCTAGGTTCCCAGTTGGTGCATAAACACGCTTAATGCCTGCCTGTTCAAGTGGCTAATGCACACCATCCTGGCAGAACATCTGAATGCCTTGTTTTTAAGCGAGCCTAAGCATCACCACCCAAGGTTTAAGTTTTAAAATCATCACACATTCTCTACACCATTTCAGCAAGAAACTAATTTTGCAGGAGTTCAGCGCGCTTTCTCTCTCTCTCTCTCTCTCTCTCTCTCTCTCTCTCTCACACACACACACACACACACACACACGCACGCGTGTGCCCTTAAAGAGAGTTTGGCCACACCAGACAGGCCACATGAGGTGCCTGCTTCTCACGAGAGGCCTCCATGCTCCTCATGCCCCCACTTGTCCCAAATAGACCAAAGTGGTTACATTCAGAGAGATTGCCATGTATACGCCCAGTGACCACCGGTCTGGATGAGAGACCTGCCCAGCAAGAGTCCTGCAGACAGGGAGCACTTGGTGGACTAAGCCCACTCCTCCCTTCTGGAAAGCATGAGGAAGAAAATGGCCAAGTGTGGCAAGGAAGAAGATGACAGGGCAAGAGAAAAGAAAGCAGGAGGAGGGAGGAAGGGGAGGCACACGGAGCTCACATGGCACAGAATCCACCTGCCACCCCATGACGCAGCCCCTGCTCCTCCTCATACCCCCCAAAAAAATTCCTCAGAGAGGCTGCAGCTCAGTCCCACAGCCTCATGGGAGTTCAGGTTCCCACAGCGTGGTGACTAGGATGGAAGGAAGCGCTCGGCCCATGCCTGGCATCCTAAGCACAAGGAGGCGTGCTGGTCATGGACAGCAGGTTAGTAGAGCAGCCGGGCCCCACACTCCAGGGAGCCTGCTGGGAGGAAAAGGATACATAAGGGCCCCCCTTGGCCTCTCCAGGGCTGAGGCCCACCCGAGACTGTAAGGGCAGCCTCCTAGCTCTCCATGGCAGGGAAGCGGGGGCAGAGGAGGCCAACATGGCACTGGGGAACCAGCCCACATGAGGCAGACTGTGAACTGCAGTCAAAGAGCCCCCTGGACGGCTGACTCAAAACGATACACATCCAAAGAAGGACACTCTAAGTTCCCTGTTAAGTCCCAGAAAGACTGTACTAACAGCATCTCATGCCTTAAGGTTGATCCAGCAGTCGATCTCTCTGGGCCTTCACAAGTCACTGAGATACAAATGTGCAACTTTGCTGCTGCAGAAATCCCTGGACCAGCAAAAGGCATGTCCCCATTTCCCAGTAAACTCACCTCTGTGACTCTGACTTTGGAATCGGCCAAATCAATGCCCCCTTTCAATTAGGAAGGATGGCTGCATTTGTGCCTATACAAACACACTCTAAATCTTTTCCAAGGGGAGAGAAGACCAAAGATGCTGGCTCCACCGGGTTCACCTTTGATGACCTCTAACTCTAGAAGTCTAAGTAAGCTCGATGTTTCAAGGCAGCTGCTGAAGCCAGAGTAACCGGCATTCATTCACGTCCATGAAAGTGCCCCAAGAAGCCCTACCTTCTCCTTTTAACCTCCCTTGCCACTTGTTCCCTCAGTAAGTAGAAAAGAATCACTCACCCAAATGAACTTGAAATCTTCAATGTAAACCCTCAAAACCTGGGCTATTTCTGCCAAAATGAGTCCTGGAAGCTCCCGGGCTGCTGAGCTGGCCCCTCCCCTGGGCTTCTGCCATGCAATGTGCTTTTTTGGTGAAATTAGATTCCTCCATATTGAAGCTATGAAAACTGCTTTACAAGAAATCCAGAAAAATCACAGTACCTTTGCCTCTGGAATGCTAAGTACTTTTAATGGTCTCAGTTTTAGGGAGGACATGAATGAAATACACTGTCTTTAAGAATGAAATGCGTAACACTGAGATCTGTGTATCTCGCCACTTTCACAGAAACTCAGTTTCACCTTTATTTCAACTCTGCAACCTCTCTGAAATAGCATGTTTAGGGTGGAATTCTGGGCTGTGTAATATAAAGTTGGTCTTTAACCTGAGTCAAATTGCTCCCTCATTGACCTATATGCTATTTCTGA
>NW_007191765.1:0-778 GCF_000164805.1 Carlito syrichta
CAGTGGGCAGTTGGGGGCAGTGCACAGGGCTGCCGGGCTCTGACCTCCATGGCCTGCATACCCATGAGCTTCTTGGAGGACAGGGTCAAACACAAGGACTTTGAAGCACAGGAGAGCAAATGCGTTCATCACCAAAGACCCACAACTGCACCTGGACTGACAGGCAGAACACAGTTCGACGGAATCTTGCTTAATTTGGAATTGAGTCAAAACCTGCCATGGACATGAAGGAGACACCCTCCCCCCACTGTCCTAGGTTCCCAGTTGGTGCATAAACACGCTTAATGCCTGCCTGTCCAAGTGGCTAATGCACACCATCCTGGCAGAACATCTGAATGCCTTGTTTTTAAGCGAGCCTAAGCATCACCACCCAAGGTTTAAGTTTTAAAATCATCACACATTCTCTACACCATTTCAGCAAGAAACTAATTTTGCAGGAGTTCAGCGCGCTTTCTCTCTCTCTCTCTCTCTCTCTCTCTCACTCTCTCTCACACACACACACACACACACACACACGCACGCGTGTGCCCTTAAAGAGAGTTTGGCCACACCAGACAGGCCACATGAGGTGCCTGCTTCTCACGAGAGGCCTCCATGCTCCTCATGCCCCCACTTGTCCCAAATAGACCAAAGTGGTTACATTCAGAGAGATTGCCATGTATACGCCCAGTGACCACCGGTCTGGATGAGAGACCTGCCCAGCAAGAGTCCTGCAGACAGGGAGCACTTGGTGGACTAAGCCCACTCCTCCCTTCTGGAAAGCATGAGGAAGAAAATG
>NW_007191766.1:0-880 GCF_000164805.1 Carlito syrichta
TTCCATTGCATTCCATTCCTCTCCATTCCCATTCATTCCTTTACATTCCTTCTCTTCCATCCATTCTTCTCCATTCCTTTACTCTCCATTCCATTCCATTCCACTCCATTCCATTCCATTCCTTTCCATTCCAATTCATTCCGTTCCATACCTCTCCATTCCATTCCTCTCCATTCCATTCCATTCCATTCCAATCCATTCCACTCCATTCCATTCCTCTCCTTTCAACTCCATGCCAATACATTCCACTTCATTCCATTTTCTCACTCTCCATTCTAATCCATTCCATTCTATTCCCTTTCTCTCCTTTCCATTCATTTCCATTCAAGTATATTCCTTTCCTCTCCATTTTATTGCATTCCAATCGTCTCCATTCCTTTCCCATCCATTCCATTACTATCCATTCCATTCCATTCCATTTCACTCCTCTCCATTCCATTCCATTCATCTCTATTCCATTCTATTCCTGTCTTCTCTGTTCCATTCCATTCCATACCTTTCCACTACTCTCCATTCATTTCCATTCCATTACTCTCCTTTCCATTCCATTACATTGCATTCAAGTATAATCCATTCCTTTCCTATCCTTTGCATTCCAATCGTCTCCAATCCATTCCTCTCCATTCAATTTAATTCCAAACCTCTCCATTCCATTCCATTTCTCTCCATTTCTTCGCATTCTTCTCCATTCCATCTCATTCTTTCCATTGTCTTCCAATCCATTCCTTTTCATTCCTGTACAATCCCTTCCACTCCTTTCCAAGACATACTAATACTTTCCATTCCATTTCTCTCCTTTCCATTCCATGCCTCTCCATTTCATTTCTTTCCTCTGCATTTTCTTCCAATCCTCTCCATTCCACTCCATATCATTCCATTC
>NW_007191767.1:0-464 GCF_000164805.1 Carlito syrichta
TCCATTCCATTTCTCTCCTTTCCATTCCATGCCTCTCCATTTCATTCCTTTCCTCTGCATATTCTTCCAATCCTCTCCATTCCACTCCATATCATTCCATTCCTCCAATTCATTCCATTCTTTCCATTCCTCTCCTTTCCATTTCATTCCATTCAATACGACTCTACACCATTTAATTTCTCTTCATTCCATATTTCTCCATTCCTCTCAATACCTTTCCTCTCCATTCATTGCATTCCTCTCCAATCTATTCCTCTCCATTCAATTCCAGTACATTTTTCTCCACTGCATTTCTCTCCATTCCTATCCATTGAGCTCCATTCCGTTCCTCTTCATTCCAATCTTCTCCATTCCAATCCATTCCATTCCTCTCCATTCCATTACTCTCCATTCCTTTCAATTCGCTTCCATTAAATTCCATTCCATTCCATTCTATTTCATTCCTCTCCATTACATTCCTTTTA
>NW_007191768.1:0-449 GCF_000164805.1 Carlito syrichta
AGAGTAATGAATGGAGAGGAATGGAATGCAATGGAATTGATTGGAGAGTATGGAGAGGAATGGAATGGAATGGAATGCAAAGGAACGAAGAGGAATGGATTGGAAAGGAATAGAATGGATAGGAATGGAATGGAATGGAGTGGAATAGAATGGAATTTAATATAGTGGAATGCAATGAAATGGAGGGAAATGGAATGGAGTGGAATGAATGGAAAGGAATGATAGGAATTGTATAGAATGGAAGGAAGAGGAATGGAATGGAGAGAAATGGAATGGAGAGGATTGGAATGGATTGGAATTGAATGGTGAGGAAAGGAGTGCAAAGGAATACAAAGGAAAGGAGTGGAGAGGAATGGAATGGAATGGAGTGGAAAGGAAAATGCAATGGAGAGGAGTGAATTGGAATAGAATGCAATGGAGAGAAATGGAATGGAATGGAGAGGAATGGA
>NW_007191769.1:0-441 GCF_000164805.1 Carlito syrichta
GGAATGTATTGGTTAGGAATGGAATGGAGAGGAATGGAAGGAGCAGAATGGAATCAAACGTAGAGGAATCCAATGGTAAAGTATGAAAAGGAATTGAAAAAAATGGAATGGAATTTAGAGGAATGTAATGGAACCAAATACAATGGAGAGAAAATTAAGAGAATGGAATGCAGAATAGTGGAATGGAAGGAAGAGAAATGGAATGTAATGAAGAGGAAGGGGAGGGAGAATAGTGGAATGGAATGGAATATAATGGAGAGCAATGGAATGGAATGGAAGGGAATGGAGAGGAATGCTGAGGAATTGAGATGAATGTAATGAAATAGAGAGAAATGGAGTAAAATGTAATGAAAAGGAATGGAGAGGAATGGAATGGATTGGAATGTAATGGAGAAGAATGGAGTGGAGAATATTGGCAAGCAATGGAGAGGAATGGAATAA
>NW_007191770.1:0-690 GCF_000164805.1 Carlito syrichta
CTGATTTAACTATCTAGCCAGCTGGTTAGACAGCTGACATAACTAGTTAGCTACCTACCTAGCTAGCTGGCTAGCCAGCTGACTTAACTAGTTCTCTACCTCTCTAGCCACCTCTCTAGTCACCTCTAGCAAGCTGACTTAACTAACTGACTTAATTAACTAGCCAGCTGGCTAGTCAACAGACTTACCTATGTCACTACCTAGCTAGAGAGCTGGCTAGCCAGTTGACTTAACTAGCTGTCTTAACTACCTCTCCTGCTTTCTAGCCAGTTGAATTAACTAGTTTGCTACATAGCTATCCAGCTGGATATCAAGCTGAATTAACTAGGTGACTTATCTTGCTAGCTAGCCTTCTAGGCAGCTGGCTAAACTAGCAAGCTACCTAGCTAACCAGCCGGCTAGTCAGCTGACTTAACTAGGTGAGTTAACTAGCTAGCCAGCTGGCTGGACAGCTGAAATAACTAACTAGCTATCTAACTAGCCAGTTGGTTAGCCAGATGACTTAAGTGCCTAGCTTCATAGCTATCCAGCAGGCTAGACGGTTGACTTAATTTCCTAGCTACCATACTGGCCCTCATGTTAGTCAGCTGATTTAACTAGCTAACTTTACGAAGTAGCCAGCTGGCTAGCCAGCAGACTTAACTAGCTAACAACCTAGCTAGGCAGCAGGACAGCCAGCTGACTTAACTA
>NW_007191771.1:0-351 GCF_000164805.1 Carlito syrichta
TTCACCTGCTAGCCAGTTGCCTGGCTGATTGTCAGCTAGTTAAGTCAGCTGGTTAGCCAGCTGGCTAGCTAGATAATCCCATAGTTAAGTCATCTGGCTAGTCAGGTGCCTCTCTGGTTAAGTCAGCTTGTTATTTCATCTGTCTTGCCAGCTGACTAGGTAGGTAGCTAGCTAGATATGTCAGCTTGCTAGCCAACTGGCTATCTGGTTAAGTCAGCTAGTTTAGTCAGTTTGGTAGCCAGCTTGCTAGCTAGATAGATATCTAGTTAATTCAGGTAGTTACCCAGCTGGCAAGCTATGTAGGAAGCTAGCTAATTCAGCTGGATAAGTAGTAGACCATCTAGTTAAGAC
>NW_007191772.1:0-433 GCF_000164805.1 Carlito syrichta
TAGCTAGATAATCCCATAGTTAAGTCATCTGGCTAGTCAGGTGCCTCTCTGGTTAAGTCAGCTTGTTATTTCATCTGTCTTGCCAGCTGACTAGGTAGGTAGCTAGCTAGATATGTCAGCTTGCTAGCCAACTGGCTATCTGGTTAAGTCAGCTAGTTTAGTCAGTTTGGTAGCCAGCTGGCTAGCTAGATAGATATCTAGTTAATTCAGCTAGTTACACAGCTGGCAAGCTATGTAGGAAGCTAGCTAATTCAGCTGGATAAGTAGTATACCATCTAGTTAGGACAGCTTGTTAAGTCAACTGGGTAGTAAGCTGGCTAGCTAGGTAGTGAGCTAGTTAATTTAGCTGGCTAGCCAGCTGTCTAGCTAATTCTGTCATCTAGTTAAGTTACCTGGCTAGCCAGCTGGTTAACTAGGTAAGTCAGCTGTTTGA
>NW_007191773.1:0-491 GCF_000164805.1 Carlito syrichta
GGGGAGCCCAGACCAGCATGTTTCTACAGCTTCTGTACAACCTGCCAGGCCCCTCCCTTCCCAGAACCCAACAGGGGCCCCCAGGGGAAAGGGCAAACATCCCCAGGGCTTGCTGATCCCAGGCCAAATGGGTGCGCCTGGTCCCCCTTCACTCTATCCCATGTGCTGAACACCCACATCTGGCCCCAAGCATCAACCCCCTTTCTCAGTGGCTGGTCTAGACGGATGATGACTTGGAGATCCTGAGCCTACCCTATAGCCCTCAGCCCTGTGAGGTTGCAAGCTCTGAGCAGAAGCCCTGCAGGCTTGCTTCAGACCCTGGTGCAAAGACTCTGGGTCCCAGTGATGCCTTGGCATGAGAGGCATTGTTAAGAAAGAGGAGAGGGAGACGGGAGAACTGGGGGGAGGGCTGGCTGATGTCTCCCCTCTACGTCCACAGCCAGAGGGTGGCTGGGACACTTGCCAGCCTCGTGAGATGGCAAATTGGGGCT
>NW_007191774.1:0-510 GCF_000164805.1 Carlito syrichta
CCCTCCCCCCCAGCCCCAAGGGCCTTCAAGGGACTGCAGGCCATGCCTAGTCCTGGGCTCCGCTCACCCAAACCTTCAGCGCCACTTCCCTCCTGCTCTCCTCAGCCAGGTTGGTGGGTGCGCAGGTTGGTGGGTGCACTTGTCCCTCAGGTCCACTTCTCAATCTGGGGTGGGGGTGGCAAGGAGGACAGAGAGTGTGCCAGGTGGCTGTGTAGGTAGTGAAGCCACGGGGCCCAGGACAGCAAGGAAGTCAAAGCAAGGATGGGGATGTGGGAGTGGTCAGGCCGCTGCTGACCCCGGGGCAGGAGGAATGAGGCCGGAGGACACGTCTGGCTCTGGAGGTGGAGTCGTAAGCCGAGTGCTCAGATCTCAGGAATTCCCCTGATCTCCAGGCGTACTTCTCCCCATTTCCTCCCTCTGACAATGGGAGCTCCTGGGACCTGGTGGAGACTGAGGGCCAGACCATCAGTCAGAGAGATCTCAGAGCCCTCCACCCTCAGCTGCTGGGCC
>NW_007191775.1:0-684 GCF_000164805.1 Carlito syrichta
TAACTTGCTCACCAGCTGGCTGCCAGTTGACTAACTGCTGATTAACCAGCAAGTTAGCTGGCTAGACAGTTGCTTAAATAGCTGGATACCTATCTAGCCTCTTGACTAGCCAGCTGACTTACCTTGCTGATTCAAGCTAGCAAGTTGGCTAGCCAGCTCACTTAACTAGCTAGCTAACTACCTAGCCAGCAGGCAAGCTTGCTGACTTAACAGGCTGAATTAAACAGTTAGCCTGCTGGCTAGCATGCTGACTTACCTAACTAGCTACCTACCTAGCCAGTTGGCTAGACAGCTGACTAAACTAGCTGACTTAACCAGCTGCCCAGTTGGCTAGCCAGCTGACGTAGCTCAATGATATCACTAGCTAGACAGTTAGCTATATAGCTGACTTAACTAGCTACCTGCCTACTTTGCCAGTTGGCTTGCCAGCTCTCTTAACTAGGTGAATTAACCAGCTAGCCAGCTGGCTATCCAACTGACTTAATTGGCTCACTACCCAGCTAGCCATCTGGCTACTCAGCTGACTTAACTAGCTGACTTCACTAGCAATTTACCTAGCAAGCCAGCTGACTTAAATAGTTAGTTAACTAGCTAGCTACCTAGCTAGCCAGCTGACTTAAGTAGTTAGCTAGCTACGTAGCTAACAAGCTGACTTAAATAGTTAACTGCCTAGCTAGCTGGCTG
>NW_007191776.1:0-675 GCF_000164805.1 Carlito syrichta
CTCAAACAGCTGACTCAACCCCATTGGCTAACTAGCTAGCCTGCTGACTCAACCAGCTGACTTAACACGTTACTTAACTAGCTAACTACCTGACTCAACCTGCTGACTTAACCCATTAGCTAGCTAGCTAGCTAGCTGTCTTAACCAGTTGACTAAATTAGAAGTTGACTTAACTAGCTGACTTAGCTAGCTGACTTAACTACATAGCTAACTGACTTAACTGACTGACTTAACTAGTTATCTAACCAACTTAACGACCTGAATTAGTTAGCTAGCAATTTAACTAACTTAATAACAAGCTGACTTAACTAATTAGCTAACTAGTTAGTTAACAGACTTAAGTACCTGACTTAAATATTTAGCAAACTAGTTAGCTAGCTGTCTTGACTAGCTGACTTAGCTAGCTAGCTAGTTATCTAGCTGACTTAGCTAGCTGACTTAACTAGTTGGCTAACAAGATAGATAACTGACTTAATGAGTTGGTTAAGGAGTTAGTTAACTGTTTTAATTATTTGGTAACTGGCTAGTTAGCTAGCTAACTGACTTAGCTAGCTAGCTGACTAGTTAGCTAACTTGCTAGCTGACTTAACTAGCTAGCTGGCTAGCTAGCTGCCTTAACTAGCTGACGAGATATTTGGCTGGATAGCAGGCTAGCCAGCTGACTTAATTAGCTAG
>NW_007191777.1:0-580 GCF_000164805.1 Carlito syrichta
CTTAACTAGCTGACGAGATATTTGGCTGGATAGCAGGCTAGCCAGCTGACTTAATTAGCTAGCTACCTGGTTGGCTAGATGACTAGTCAGATGGCTTAATTAGCTAGATATCTGGCTGGCTAGCTGGATAGGTAGCTGGTTAGCTTGCTAGCAGACTGGAAAGCTGGCTAGCCATCCTGTTTAAATAGGTAGCTGGCAGGCTAGACAGTTGAATAGCCACCTGGCTTAACAAGCCAGCCACTCTGTTGGTCAGCCAGCTAGCTAGCTGGTTTAACTAGCTGGCCACCTACCTGAGCAGTCTGCTAACCAGCTGACTTATCTTGCCAGACACCTACCTAGCCAGCCGGCTAATTGGCTGACTTAACTAGCTGACATAACTAGATAGCGATCTGGCTAGCCAGATGGCTTAACTTGCTAGCTGCCTAGCTAGACAGCTGGCTAAAAATCTCACTTACGCTGACTTACCTAGCTAGCCAGCACTCTATCCAGTTTACTTAAAGAGCTAGCTACCTACTTAACCAGTTGGCTAGCCAGCTGACTTAACTAGCTGATGTAACCACCTAGTCAGTTGGCTAGCCAG
>NW_007191778.1:0-883 GCF_000164805.1 Carlito syrichta
ATTTCAGCTCCACCTGGATTAGGCAGCATCAGTGCACACCGATAGTGTCCTATTGCAAACTCCTATTCTCTCACTTTACTTCCCTGGGCATCCTCTCCACCTCCATCCTAGGATATAATGTTTTTAGAATTTGTTAAAAGTTAACCTCTTTGGAAACAACTCTCAACTAATGGAGGACAGGTGTCAGTGAATAAATATTTTCATTTTCCATTCCCCAATGGGATAATTCTGAGGCACATTCTATATTGTTCTTCAGAAAGTCCTCAGTGGGACTGAATTCCAGTTTTACACAGTGACGATTGACTTAATAACCCTTGATAAATCAGTTCTTCTTACTTCCTTGTTTCTATTTATCAAGGATTTTTGGAATCGCCTCTCAAATAATTTGAAGGTGAATTTGATCTAAGAAAACTTATAACTAAGTATTTGAGTGATAGGATACCTAATGGAGTTTAGGACTAAACCAGAAAAAAAGAATGAATCTTACCTAGAAATGAATAAAGCGATTTGAATAATTTAGTGCTTTCTCTCTGGAGGAATGGTATGTCTTTGATTGACTAATACATAGTGTTTCCATGTTAGACCAAGTAAGATTCATTTTTATTCATATTTAGAAGTTTAAAATGGTTGGACCGTGATTTGACATTAGTCACAACTTTGCTAACAAGTGTTTTCCAAACTCAGCATAGCCACCCTCTTCTAAATTCTCTTCTGAATCTCATGAGAAAAGTTGGTGACTACACCCCACCTCTCCCCATATTTCCTTTCTTATAAGCTCCCTGGATAGATTGTGCCACTAGAGGCATTCACTCAGAGTTAGGAGACAAACAGTGAGAGAGACCATTATTTTAGGGAAGCTGTTATGGACCTAAGAATGAGCAAA
>NW_007191779.1:0-4811 GCF_000164805.1 Carlito syrichta
CTGGCTTAACTACTTAGATAGCTGTCTTAACTGGCTGAATTAACTAGTTAGCTAGCTGACATAACATCCTGAATTAGCTAGTTAGCTAACTATTTAACTAGCTGAATAACCAACTGACTTATCTAATTAGCAAACTAGTTAGGTAGCAGACTTAAGTTGCTGACTTAAATAATTAGCTAACTATTAGGTGAGCTAGGTGACTTAGCTACCTGACTTAGGTAGCTAGCTAGTGAGCTAGTTCACTTAGCTAGCTGACTTAAGTAGTTGGCTAATGAGATAGCTAGCTGAATTTACGAGTTTTTTCATGAGTTACATAACTGTTTTAACTAGTTGGTAAACGAGTTAAGCAGCTGACTTAACTAGTTGTTTAACGAATTAGCTAGGTGACAACTTGTTGGCTGATGATTCGGCTGACTAATTAGCTGGTTTAACACGTTGGCTGATTGCTTGGCCGACTTGTTAGCTGTTTTAACAAGTTGACGGCTAACAGGTCGAATATGTAGCTTGGTTAAATAGATTATTGACGAGTTGGCTCTCTAGTCGGCCGATGGGTTAGCTTACTTAAGTAGTGTTCCAGCTAGTAGGCTGATCAGTTAGCTAACTTAATTAGTCGGCCGGCAAGTGAGCTGACAGGTGAGCTGACATAACTAGTCAGTGGGCTAGTGAGCCGACTAGTCAACTGAATTAACTAGTGAGCCAGTGACTGAGCCTATGCCTGCTCTGCCATAACTAGTTGGCCAGCGAGTGAGCTGACTGATGAGCTGACTTAGTTGACAGGCGAGCAACTAGTTAGCTGACCTGTTGGCCTTCGAGTGAGCTGACAAGTTACTTGACCTGTTGGCTGGCAAAAGAGCCTACTAGTTTGCTGACCAGTTGGCAGGAGAACGAGCCTACTAGTTAGCTAACCTGATGGAAAGCGAGGGAGTTCACTAGTTAGCTGATCATCTAACTGAGTTGCTAACCAACTAGTTATCTAAGTAAATAGCTGATTTGTGAGCTGACTTAACAAGCTAGCTGACTAGCTAGCTGGCTGTCTAGCTGACATAGCTAGATAGCAAACAAGCTATCTAGCTATCTAACTATCTAGCTACTTAACTAGCTAGCTGCTTAACTAGCTACGTAACTGGCTAGTTACCTACCTAGTTGACTTAACCATCTAGCTGACTAGATAGCTGACTAGCCAGCACACTTAAGTAACTAGTTGACTAGCAGCCTGAGTAGCTAGTTGACTTAACAATCTAGCTGAATTGCTAACTGAATTGCTAGCTGAATTGATTAGTAGCTGGCTAGCTAGATGTTTTAACTAGCTGACTAGCTAGTTGGTTGGCTAGCTGGCTAGCCAGCTGACGTAACTAGCTAGCTACATGGTTGACTAGACGGCTACATGGGTGGCTAGCTACATAGGCAGCCAGCTAACTAGCTAGCAGAATGGCCAGCTGGCTAGTCAGCAGGCGTAATTAGCCAGTCGGCTGGCTGGACAGTGAGATAGCCAGACAGCTTAACTAGTCAACCACCCTGCTGGTCACCTGGGTAGCCAGCCGGCTTAACTAGCTGTCCAACTACCTGACCACCCTGCTAACCAGCCAGCTTAAGTTGCCAGCCACTTAACTAGCCTGCTGGCTAACCAGATAACTTAACTAGCTGACTTAACTAGATGGGCTGTTTTCTAGCCAGTTGAATTAACTAGCTTGCTACATAACTACATAGCTATGTACATAGCTACATAGCTAACCAGCTGGCTACCGAGCTGAATTAACTAGGTGACTTATCTAGCTAGCCAGCTGACTTAACTAGCTGAAATAACAAGCAAGCCAGCCGGCTGCCTATCTGACATAACTAGCTTTTTAACTAGCTAGCCAGCTAGCTAGACAACTGACTCAACATGCTGACTTAAATAGCTATTCAGCTGGTTAGCCAGCTGACTAAATTAGCTGAATTAACTACTGGACAGCTGGCTAGACAGCTGACTTAATTGCCTAGCTACCTAGCTAGTCAGCAGGCTAGCCAGGTGACTTAACTAGCTGACTTAATTAAGTAGCCAGCTGGCTAGCCATCACACTTAACTAGCTATCTACCTACCTAGACAGCTGGCTAGCCAGCTGACTTAACTAACTGACATAACTGATAGCCTGATGTCTAGCCATGTGACTTAACTAGCTACCTACCTACATAGCCTGCTGGCTTGCCAACTGACTTAACTACCTAACTACCTAACTAATCTGCTGGCCAGTGAGCTGACTTAACTATGTGATTTAAGTAGCTATCAAGCTGACTAGACAGCTGATTTAACTAGATAGCTACCCTGATAGGCATCTGGATAGTAATCAGACTTAACTAACAGACTTAACTAGCTAGCCAGCTGACATAACTACCTGACTTAACTAGCTAGCTACCTAGCTAGTCAGCTGACTTAACTAGCTTACTTAACCAGCTATCCAGGTGGTTAGCCAGCTGACTTAACTAGCTGACTCAACTAGAAAGTCAGCTGGCTGGCCAGCTGAATTAACTAGCTGACTTAACCATCTAGCCAGCAGGCTAGCCAACTGACTTAACTAGCTAGCTACCTAGCTAGCAAGCTGGGAAGCTAGCTGAATTAAGTAGCTGACTTAACTAGCAAGCCAGTTGGATAGGCAGCTGACAACTAGCTTGCTACATAGCTAGCCAGCTGGATAGCAAACTGACTTAATAAGTTAACTTAAACAGCTAGTTAGCTGGCTAGTCAGATGAATCAACTAGCTGAATTAACTAGCTAGCCAGGTGGCTAGCAAGCTGACTTAACTAGCTAGTTACCTATGTTTCCCTCTGGCTTGCCAGCTGACTTAACTACCTAACTACCTAGCTAACCAGCTGGCTAGCGAGCTGACTTAACTAGGGGACTCAACTAGACAGCCAGCTAACTAGCCAGCTGAATAAACTCTGTAGCTACACAGCTAGGCAGCTGGCTAACCAGCTGAATAAACTAGCTGACTTAACTAGCTAGCCAGTTAACCTAACTAGCTAGCTACCTAGATAGCCAACTGATTTCACAAGCTGAAATAACTAACTAGCTACCTAAGTAGCTATCTAGCCAGCTAGCCGAATGAACTACCTGACTTAAATAGCTAGTTATCTTTCATAAATAGCTGACATAAATAGCTAAGTAACAAGCCAGCTGACTTATACTGAAATAACTAGATAGCCACCTTTCCAGACATCTAACTTAACTAGTTTTTTATCTAGGTAGCAAGCTGACTAGCCAACAGATTAACAAGGTGACTCAAATAGCTAGCCAGCTGGTTTAGCCAGCTGACTTAACTAGTTGCATAATGATCTAGGCAGCTGGCCAGTCAGGTGATGATACTAGCTGATATAACTAGTTATCCAGCTGGCTAGCCAGCTGACTTAACTAGCTCTCTGCCTCTCAAGCCACCTGGATAGCCAGCTGATGTAAGAAACTGACATAATTAGCTAGACAACTAGCTAGACAACTGACTTAACTAGGTCACTACCTTGCTAGCCAGCTTGCTATCCAGCTAACTTAACTACCTGTCATAAGTATCTGGCCTGCTTTCTAACCAGTTGAATTAACTACCTTGCTACATAGTTATCAAGCTGGCTAGCCAACTGAATTAACTAGGTGACTTATCTAGCTAGCCAGCTGTCTTGCCAGCTGCCTTACCTAGCAAGCTACCTACCTAGCCAGCTGGCTAGTCAGCTGACTTAACTAGGAGACTTAACTAACTAGCCCGCTTGCTAGACAGCTTACATGACTAGTTAGGAAGCTTGCTAGCTAGCTGAATAAAATAGCTGACTTAACTAGCTAGCTAGCTGACATATCTAGCTGACTTAACTAGCAAGCTTCCGAGCTTGCCAGTTGGCTTAACCAGCTGAAATTAATAGTAAGCCAACTGGCTGCCCATCTGAGGTAAAAATCTTTGCAACTAGTTAGTCACCTGGCTAGACAACTGAATTAACACTCTGACTTAAGTAGCTACCAAGCTGGTTAGCCAGCTGACTAAATTAACTTACTTAACTAGCTAGCCAGCTGTCTAGGCACCTGAATCATTGCCTAGCTACCTAGCTAACCAGCAGCCTAGCCACCTGATTTAACTAGATGATTTAACAATGTAGCCAACTGGTTAGTCAGCAGACTTAACTAACTATCTAGCTAGTTTGACAGCTGGATAGCCAGTAGACTTAACTAGCTGACATAACTAGATAGCCTAAAGGCTAGTCAACTGACTTAAGTAGCTAACTACCTACATAGCCTGCTGGCTTGTCAGCTGAGTTAACTACTTAACTACGTAGCTAACCTGCTGGCCAGTGAACTGATTTAACTAGGTGACTTAACTAGCTTGCCTGCTGGCTAGTCAGCTGACTTAACTAGATAGCTACCCAGCTGGCAGCAGGCTAGCAAGCTGACTAAACTAACTGAATTCACTAACTAGCCAGCTGACTTAACTAGCTGACTTAAATAGCTAGCTACCTAGCTAGACAACTGACTTAACTAGATGACTTAACTAGCTAGCTACCTAGCTAGCCAGCTGGCTGGCCAGCTGACATAACTAGCTCACTTAACCAGTTAGCCAGCTGTCTAGGCAGCTACTTAACTAGTTCACTTAACTAGCTAGCCTGTTGGGTGGCCAGCTGAATTAGCTAGTTGATTTTCCAGCTGGAATCCAGCTGGATAACTAACTGAATTAACACTAGCTACTAGATATCCAGCTGGGAAGACAGATGGAATAACTAGCTGACTAGCTAGCTAGCCAGCTGGCTAGCCCGCTGACTTAAATATTTGGCTTAGCCAGTTAGCCAGCTGGCTAGCCAGCTGA
>NW_007191780.1:0-389 GCF_000164805.1 Carlito syrichta
AACTAGCTGACTTAACTAGCTGGCCAGCTGGAGAGCCAGCTGACTTAATTACCTAGTTACGTATCTAGCCAGCAGCCTAGACAGCTGATTTAACTAGACGACTTAATGAAACAATCAGCTGGCTAGCCATCAAAGTTAACTAGCTATCTACCTAGCTAGACAGCTGGATAGCCAGCTGACTTATCTAGCTGATATAACTAGATAGCTTATTGACTAGCCAACTGACTTAACTAGCTACTACCTACATAACACGCTGGCATGCCTACTGACTTACCTAGCTAATCAGCTGGCCAGTGGGCTGATTTAATTAGGTGACCTAACTAGCTAGTCAGCTGGCTAGCCAGCTGACTTAACTAGATAGCTACCCTCATAGGCAGCTGGCTAGCCAG
>NW_007191781.1:0-560 GCF_000164805.1 Carlito syrichta
TCATAGTTCTTTTTTGAGGTTTTTTTTTTTAATCTCTTGGGTCTCTCACCATAAGGTGTTTCTGAACATCAGCCCAAGTTATATTTTGGTCATCATAAGGCATTGGGGTGACACAAATCCATTTATTTTGGGTATGACAAGCAGCAGACACTTGTACTTTAATATGTTGTATTTGATTTCCAATATATATTAATGCAGATTCTAAAGCATTTAATCTATTTATAATGCCTTTATCTATCTGTTCTTGGGTAAATAAGGCTAGACTAACATTTTGAGATAACTTACATGTTCTGCAGTGTGCACTTCCTGCACCAAGGCAGTGGCAGAAGCTGTCACAGATCCTATAATGGCAATTAAAGCTGTAATTCCTAAAATTAAAGCTGCCACAAATCTCTGAGATCTAGCCAAAGAGGACGTTATTTGTTCTAAAATGTATGTACCAGGAGAAGTATACCAAGGAATAGGTAATTTAACAGGCACAAACACATATGTCAGTTGTTTTAACAAAAATACCTGGGCTGGATTTTTACCAATACAATTTGACAATGAACAATTTTCAC
>NW_007191782.1:0-355 GCF_000164805.1 Carlito syrichta
AAAGCAATGGATTGGATTGGAAGGAAATGGAGTGGAATGGAATGGAATAGACTAGAATGGGATGGAGAAGAATAGGATGGAATGGAAAGTATACAATGGAATACAGGAAAGGAATGGAATGGTGGGCACTGGAATGGAAACGAATAGAATGGAGTGGAATTGATGGGAATTGAATAGAATGGTATGGAATCAAATGGAGAGGAACGGATTGGGATGTGTGGAATAAAATGGAATGGAGAGGAATGGAATGAAGATGAATTGGAATGAAGTGGAATGGAGTGGAACACAGTGGAATAAAATATAGTGGATTGGAATGAACAGGATAGGAATGGAGTGAAATGAAGAGTCATGGAAA
>NW_007191783.1:0-332 GCF_000164805.1 Carlito syrichta
ACACAGTGGAATAAAATATAGTGGATTGGAATGAACAGGATAGGAATGGAGTGAAATGAAAAGTCATGGAAAGGAAAGGAATTGATTGGAATTGAACGGATTTGAGAGGAATAGAATGGAAAGAAATACAATGGAGAGAAATGGAATTGAGAGAAATGGAAAGGAGAGGAATGGAAATTAATGGACAGGAAAGGAATCAAATAAAATGAAATGGTATTGAGAGGAATGAATGGAAAGGCATGGAACGGATTGGAAAGAGTGGAATGCAATGGAATGGAGTGGAATGGAATGGAAGCGAATGGAATGGAAAGGGATGGAGAGGAATGAAATGC
>NW_007191784.1:0-316 GCF_000164805.1 Carlito syrichta
TTGAATGATTGTAGTGGAGAGGAATAGAATGTAGTGGATTGGAATGGAGATGAATGTATAAGACAGGATTTGAATAGAGAGGAAAGTAGTGGAAAGGAATCGAATACAATGGAATGGAGAGAAATGGAATGGAGTGGAATGCATTGGAATGGAGAGAATGGAATGGAATGCAATGGATTGGATATGAAAGGAATGGAATGGAATGGAATGGAGTAGACTGGAATGAAATGGACAAGAATAAAATAGAGAGAAATGGAAGGGAGCAGAATGGATGGAAAGGAATGGAGAGGAATGGAATGGAATGGAATGGAATGGA
>NW_007191785.1:0-698 GCF_000164805.1 Carlito syrichta
CAAAATAGCTAGCTAAATTAATGAGTTGGTTAATGAGTTAGATAACTGTTTTAACTAGTTGGTAAATGAGTTAAATACCTGACTTAGCTAGTTGGTTAACGAGTTAGCTATGTGACTTAACTTGTTGGCTGATGAGTCGGCCATCTAGCTACCTGGTTTAACACATTGGCTGACTACTCTGCCAACTTGTTAGCTGGATTAACAAGTTGGCTGACTTATCGGTCAATGATTTAGTTTGGTTAAATAGTTGGCTGTTGATTTGGCCCCATAGTTAGTTCGGGTTAGTATTTGGCTGGATACTTTGCTCACCTAATTAGTCGGCCGACTAGTTGGGCCACTAGTTAGCTGACCTAACTAGTCGGGAGTCTATTTAGTTGACCTAACTTGTTGGCTGACAAGTTAGACTACTAGTCGGTCAATTGGTTAGCTGACTTAACTAGATGGCCTGCTAGTAGGCCAAAACATTAACTGACTTAATTAGTCAGCCAGCGAGTGGGCAGTCAAGTGAGCTGAAGTAACTAGTTGTCCAGTGAGAAAGCCGACTGGTCAGCTGAATTAACTAGTCTGCTGGCAAGTGAGCCAATGCATGCGATGCCATAACTAGTTGGCTTGCTAGTGAGCCGACCAGTGAGCTGACTTAACTAGTAGGCTGGTGAGCGAGCCATCTATTTAGCAGACCTGTTGGACTGTGAGCAAAC
>NW_007191786.1:0-966 GCF_000164805.1 Carlito syrichta
AGCTGACCTAACTAGTCGGGAGTCTATTTAGTTGACCTAACTTGTGGGCTGACAAGTTAGACTACTAGTCGGTCAATTGGTTAGCTGACTTAACTAGATGGCCTGCTAGTAGGCCAAAACATTAACTGACTTAATTAGTTGGCCAGCGAGTGAGCAGTCAAGTGAGCTGAAGTAACTAGTTGTCCAGTGAGAAAGCCGACTGGTCAGCTGAATTAACTAGTCTGCTGGCAAGTGAGCCAATGCATGCAATGCCATAACTAGTTGGCTGGCTAGTGAGCCGACCAGTGAGCTGACTTAACTAGTAGGCTGGTGAGCGAGCCATCTATTTAGCAGACCTGTTGGACTGTGAGCAAACCGACAAGTTTGACCTGTTGCCTGGCGTGCAACATGACTAGTCTGCTGACCATTTGGCAGGCAATTGAGCCTACTAGTTAGCTGACCTGATGGAAAGTGAGAGAGCCCACTAGTGAGCTCACCAGCTAGCTGAGTTGCTAGCCGTGTAGTTAGCTAAGTAACTAGCTGATTTACTAGCTGACTTAACTATCTAGCTGACTAGCTAGCTGACGTAACCTGCTAGCTGACTAGGAACCTGACTAACAGGCTCACTAACTAGGTACCTGAATTGTTAACTGACTTACTAGCTCGCTTAACTTGCAAGCTGGCTATCTAGCTGACTTAACCAGCTGACTAGCTAGTTGGCTGGCTAGCCTGTTGATTTAAGTAGCTAGCTACCTGGTTGGTTACATGGCTAACCAAAAGTCTTAACTAGCTAGCTACGTGACTGACTAGCTGGCTAGGCAACTGGCTAGATAACTAGCGGGATTACCACCTGGCTAGCCAACCGGTTTAAATAGCTAGCCGGCATGCTGGACATTGGGTTAGTCAGTCAGCTTAACTAACCAGACACAATGCTGGTCAGCCAGCTAGACAGCTGGATTCAATAGCTGGCCACCTACTTGACCAGCC
>NW_007191787.1:0-314 GCF_000164805.1 Carlito syrichta
GACTAGCTGGCTAGGCAACTGGCTAGATAACTAGCGGGATTACCACCTGGCTAGCCAACCGGTTTAAATAGCTAGCCGGCATGCTGGACATTGGGTTAGTCAGTCAGCTTAACTAACCAGACACAATGCTGGTCAGCCAGCTAGACAGCTGGATTCAATAGCTGGCCACCTACTTGACCAGCCTGATAGCAAGGTGGCTTAACTTGCCAGGTACCTAGTTAGCAAGCCATCTAACGAGCTGACTTAACTAGCAGACTAACTAGATAGACATCCAGCTAGCCAACTGGCTTTACTAGCTAGCCACTTAGCTAGCC
>NW_007191788.1:0-456 GCF_000164805.1 Carlito syrichta
GAGAGTTATGGATTGGAGAGGAAGGGAGTGGAATTGAATGGAGAGGAATGGAATGGAATGGAATGAAATGGAATGGAAGGGAAAGAAGAGGAAAGAAAGGAAATGGAGAGGAATAGAATGGAGAGGAGTGGAATGCAATGAAACGTAGAGGAATGGATTAGATATGAATACAATAAAATGGAATGGAAAGGTATGGAATGTAATGGAATGTAATGAATTTGATTTGAATGGAATGGATTGGAATGGAATGGAATGGAATATAGAGGAATGGAGAGGAATGGAATGTAATTCAATGGAGAGGAATTGAATGGAATAAATGGGAACGGCATGTAATGGAGGGAAATGGAATTCAATGGAGTGGAATGGAATGAAATGCAGTGTAATGAAATGGAGTGGAGTGCAGTGGAATTGAGTGGAATGGAATGGAGAGGAATGGAATGAAATAGGGTGGAGTGG
>NW_007191789.1:0-347 GCF_000164805.1 Carlito syrichta
GATCCTTCCACCTCAGCCTTCCAAGTAGCTGGAACTACAGGCGTGCGCTACCATGCCCAGGTAATTTTTTGATTTATTGTAGAGATGAGGTTTCGTCAAGTTGCCTGGGCGGGTCTTGAATCTTTGGACTCAGGCAATCGGCTCACCTCGGCCTCCCAAAGTGCTGGGATGACAGGCTGAGCCACCGAGCCCAGTGAGAATTATATATTAATGCAGCTATGACACACGGATCTCAGGACATCTGCATGTGCCCCATCACCAAATCAAGACCCACCTCTTGAGACCATGGCTGTCCCTTTCCGGGGAATTTCCTCCCCACTAGAGGAGGCGTCTGGTGTGATGGACCA
>NW_007191790.1:0-328 GCF_000164805.1 Carlito syrichta
AACTGAGATCTTACTGTCGCCCAGACTGGAGTGCACTGACACGATCACAGCTCACTGCAGCCTCAAGCTCCTGGGCTCCCATGATCCTTTCACGTCAGCCTCCTGAAAGGCTCAGACTATAGGTGACTACCACTACAACCAGCTAGTTTTCTGATTTTTTGTCGAGATGAGGTCTCACTGTGTTGCTTGGGCTGGTCCCGAACGCCTGGGCTCAAGCAATCCTCCTGCCTCGGCCTCCCAAAGGGCTGGGGTTACAGGCATGAGCCATCGCACCTGGCCAACACAGATTTTTGCTTGATCCCAGGAGGTCGAGGCTGCATGGAGACAG
>NW_007191791.1:0-636 GCF_000164805.1 Carlito syrichta
CTTGCTATACAGCTCAATTAACCAGCTTGCTACATAGATACTCAGCTGGCTAGACAGCTGAATTAACTAGGTGACTTAACTAGCTAGCCAACTGGCTAGCGAGCTCAATTAACTAGCAAGCAACCTAGTTAGCCAGCTGGTGAGCCAGCTGACTTAACTAGGTGACTTAATTAGCTAACCAGCTTTCTTGCCAGTTGACTTGAAGAGCTTGCTACCTAGCTACTCAACTGGCTAGGCAGTTGACTTAGCTAGATGACTCATTTAGCTAGACAGTTGGCTATCCAGCTGATTTAACTAGCTTGCTGCCTAGCTGAGTTAACTAGCTGACTTAACTAGATGGCCTACTTGCTAGGTAGCTGACTTAACTAGGTTGCTACCTAGCTATCCAGTTGTCTAACCAGCTGACTTAAATAGCTAGCCAGCTGGAAAGTCAGCTGACTTAACTAGGTAGCTACCTAGCTAGACTGATTGCTAGCCAGGTGACTTAACTAGCTAGCCAGCTGCTGAGCAAGCTGAATTAACTAGCTAACTTTCTGGTAGTCCTCTGGCTAGTCAGCTGACTTAACAATGTGACTTAACTAGCTAACTAGCTGATTTGACAGGTGACTGACTTAACTGGCTGACTTAACTAGATAG
>NW_007191792.1:0-1002 GCF_000164805.1 Carlito syrichta
TAACTAGCTAACTATCTGGTAGTCCTCTGGCTAGTCAGCTGACTTAACTATGTGACTTAACTAGCTAACTAGCTGATTTGACAGGTGACTGACTTAACTGGCTGGCTTAACTAGATAGCTACCTGTCTTAACTATCTGAATTATATAGTTAGTTAACTATTTAACTAACTGACTTAAGTAATTAGCTAAGTAGTTAGGTAGGAGACTTAAGTAGCTGACTTAAACACTTAACTAAATAGTGAGCTAGCTGAATTAGCTATCAACTTAGCTGGCTAGCTATTTAGCTAGCTGACAGCTAGCTGACTTAACTAGTTGGCTCACTAGATAGCCAGATGACTTAATTAGTTGGTTAATGGGTTAGAAAACTTTCTTAACTAGTTGGTAAACGAGTTAACTAGTTGACTTAACTAGTTGGTTAATGAGTTAGCTAGGTGACTTAACTTGCTGGCTAACATGTTGGCCGACTAGTTAACTGGTTTAATACATTGGCTGAATACTCAGCTGACATGTTAGCTTGCTTAACAAGTAGGCCAACTAGTTGGCCTACAATTTAGCTGGGTTAACAGGCTGACTGACGAGTTGTCCCCTAGTTATCTCAGTTAACTTGTCTAGGTAGTTTGCTGACCTAACAAGGTGGCTGATTTTTGGTCAACTGGTTAGCTGACTTAATTAGATGGTCGACTATTATCTGACCTAGTTTGTTGGGTGACATGTTGGCCCACTAGTCAGACGATTGGTTAGCCTACTTAACTACTTGGCTGGCTAGTATGCCAACAGGTTAGCTGACTTAACTAGTCCACAGGCTAGTGAGCCAACAGATGAGCTGACTTAATTATTCGGCTGTCGAGTGATCGACTCATGAGCTGCCTTAACCAGTCATCCAGTGAGTGATCCAATCAGTGAGCTGACTGAACTTGTCAGCTGGTGAGCAAGCTGACTAGTTAGCTGACCTTTGACCTGCAAGTGAGCCAAAAATTTAGTTGACCTGTTGGCTGGCAATCG
>NW_007191793.1:0-794 GCF_000164805.1 Carlito syrichta
TGAGTCAGGTAGTTAGCTAGTCAACTGAAGTGATAAGTCAGCTGGTTGAGTCAGCAGGCTAACTAGTTGGCAAACGGGTTGAGTCAGCTGTTTGAGTACACTAGCTAGCTAGTTAGCTAACCAGTTATATCATCTGGATTAGTCAGCTAGCTAGCTTGTTAGCTAGCAAGTTAAATCAGCTGTTGGAGTCAGCTAGCTAGCTCATTAGCTAACGAGTTAAGTCAGATGATTAAGTCAGCCAGCTAGCATGTTAGATAACAAGTAAGTTAACTATATAGTCATCTGGTTAAATCATCCAGGTAGCTAGGCAGCTAACTATTTAAGTAAGCTTGTTAGTTAGGTAGCTAGGTAGTTAGCTAACTACTTAAGTCAGCTGGCTAGCTAGGTAGCTAACTAGTTGGCTAACTATTTAAGTCAGCTAGCTAGATAGGTAATTTGCTAGTAAGTCAGCTAGTTAAGTCAGCTGGCTAGCCAGCTGGCTAGCTAGGTAGTGAGCCAATTAAGCCAGTTGGCTAGCCAGCAGGCTAGCTGGTTAATTTACCTAGTTAAGAGAGCTGGCAAGCCAACTGGCATCGTAGGTAGCTAGCTAGCTAAGTCAGTTAGATAACTACATGGCTAGCTAGTGATATCAGTGAGTTACATCATCTGTCTAGCCAACTGGGTATCTGGTTAAGTCAGCTAGTTTTGTCAGCTGTCTAGCCAGCTGGCTAGGTAGGTAGCTAGCTAGATAAGTCAGCTTGCAAGCCAGCAGGCTAACTGTTCATTTCTGCTAGTTAAGTCAGCAAGCTTACCTG
>NW_007191794.1:0-661 GCF_000164805.1 Carlito syrichta
TAGAATGCAATGGAGTGAAATGGAATTGAATGGAGTGTAATGGAATGGAATGGAGAGGAGTGGAATGCAATGGAGAGGAATGGAATGGAATGGAATGGAATTGAATGGAATGGAGTGGAATGTAATGGAGAGGAATGGAAAGGAAAGGAATGGATGGAAAGCAATAAAATATAATGGTGAGGAATGAAAAGGAATGGAATAGAGAGGAATGGAATGGAATGAAGAGTAAAGATATGGAATATAATGGAATGGAATGGAATGGATCGGAATGGAAAGGAGAGGAAAGGAATGGAATGGAATGTGGAAGAATGGAATAGAATGGAGTGGAGTGGAACAAAGAGGAGTGTAATGGAATGGAATAGAATGTAATAGAATAGAAAGGAATGGAATGGAATGGAGAGGAATGGAATTGGTTGGAATGGAATGCAATGGGGATTAATGAAATGGAAAAGAATAGAATGGAATGGAATGGATGGAATGAAATGGATTGGAATGGAATGGAATGGAGAGGAAAGGAATAAAACGGAATGAAATGGAAGGGAGTGGAATGGAGAGGAATGGCATGGATTGGAGTGGAGTTAAATGGAATGGATTGGAATGGATGCAATATATTGGAATGGAGTGGAATGTAATGGAATGGAGATGAATGGAATGGAATGGA
>NW_007191795.1:0-352 GCF_000164805.1 Carlito syrichta
AATGGAAAAGAATAGAATGGAATGGAATGGATGGAATGAAATGGATTGGAATGGAATGGAATGGAGAGGAAAGGAATAAAACGGAATGAAATGGAAGGGAGTGGAATGGAGAGGAATGGCATGGATTGGAGTGGAGTTCAATGGAATGGATTGGAATGGATGCAATATATTGGAATGGAGTGGAATGTAATGGAATGGAGATGAATGGAATGGAATGGAATGAGGTGGAATGGAGAAGAATGGAATGGAGAGGAAAGGAATGGAATGGAATGGAACAAAATGGAGAGTAATGGAACGGAATGGAGCAGAATGGAGTGTAGTGGAGTGGAATGGAATGGAGTGGAATGGAATC
>NW_007191796.1:0-732 GCF_000164805.1 Carlito syrichta
CCTTTTCAGTGGTGCATTTAGTCCATTCACATTCAAACTAATTACTGAAATGTGAGAGTTGATCCCTATCATAATGTTCTTACAGAGTTGTTGTTCTTCCTGTTTGTGTGTTGTCTTTCTTTTAGTTTTAGAGTTGGATCATGTGTGTTTTTAATCTTTTGCCTATACTCTTGTGAAGAACATTGTTGTTCTTTTTTCCTTTTCTTCTGTGTTCAATACTTTTTTAAGTGTTTCTTGTAGAGGTGGTCTTGTGGCAGCGTAGGTTCTTAGGGATTGGATATCTGGGAAAGATTTCAATTCTTCCTCACTGATGAAGCTTAGCTTGGCTGGGTAGGTTATTCTCAGTTGAAATTGCTTATCTTTTAGAACTTTGAAGATAGGGCTCCAAGCTCTCCTAGCCTGGAGGGTTTCTGTAGATTAATCTGCTGCTATTCTAATTGGTTTTCCCTGGTATGTGGTCTGACCTTTTTCTCTTGCAGCCTTTAGGATTTTTTCTTTTATACCTACTTTGCTTAGGCAAATTATTATATGTCTGGGAGTTGGTCTTCTCATTTGTTGTCTTGCAGGGGTTCTCTGAATCTCTTGTGTTTGAAGTTTTTCATCCTTGATGAGATGAGGGAAATTTTCTTGAATGATTTCATGAAATGTTTGTTCCAGTGTGACCTCTGTTTCTCTCTCTTCCTCAGGAAGGCCAATTACTCTTAGTCCGGTCTCTTGAAGTGATCATCATCT
>NW_007191797.1:0-324 GCF_000164805.1 Carlito syrichta
CTTTGAGACCAGCCTGGGACACCTGAGGAGACCCAGTCTCTACAAAAACATTAGCTGGGCCTGGTGGTGCGTGCCTGTGGTCCCAGCTACTGGGGAGGCTGAGGCGGGAGGATCGCCCAGCCCAGGAGGTCGAGGCTGCAGTGATCACATCATTTGCACCCCAGCCAGACGCTGTCTCTGGAAAAAATAACAATAAATTGTGCCTTGAACGGAAGTTCTTTGAGGTGGCCAAGTCTGTCAGTAACTTGCTTTGTGACTGGCGCCTTTTGTGCTTGCTCCACTTAGGAGTGCTCTTTCTGTAGTGGAAGTGGGGCACAGGCTCCT
>NW_007191798.1:0-699 GCF_000164805.1 Carlito syrichta
CCTGTTGGCTAGCCAGCTGACATAACTCGCTAACACCACTAGTTAGCCAGGGAGCTATCTAACTAACTTAACTATCTAGTTAACTACCTTGCAAGTTGGCTACCCAGTTCTTTTATCTAGCTGAATTAAGCCAGCTAACCAGCTGGATAGCCTGCAGACTTAACTAGCTGACTCAACTAGCTAGCTACATAGATAGCCAGCTGACTTAAATTGAGAGCTAACTAGCTAGATATCTAGCTAACAAGCTAACTTAAATAGTTAGATGCCTAGCTAGCTAGCTAACTTAGCCAGCTAGCTAACTAATTAGCTTACCCATTATCTAATGTGCTAGCTAGGTGACTTAATCATCTGACCTAACTCATTAGCTAACGAGCTAGCTAGCTGACATTACCAGCTGACTCAACTCATTAGCTAACTTGGTAGCTAGGTGACACATCCAGCTGACTTAACTCGTTAGCTAATTAGCTAGATAGCCTAATCAAGCAGCTGAGCCAACCCATTGGCTAACCAGGTAGCTAGCTCACTCAAGCAGCTCATTTAACCCATTAGTTAACTAGCTAACAACCTGACTCAACCTGCTGATGTAGCCCGTTAGCTCACTAGCTAGCTAGCTGTCTTAATCAGCTGACTAATTTAAAAGTTGACTTAACTAGCTGACTTAGGTAGCTGACATAACTATTTAGATAGCTGACTTAACTA
>NW_007191799.1:0-1136 GCF_000164805.1 Carlito syrichta
CAAAAACAAAAACTTCCGGGGTGTACCCCACAGACCAGAGAACGCATACTTCCGGGTCCGGGGACTTCCCCTTTCCCACGGCTTCTGATTGGTGTATTTTTCAAGCTTGCTCCACCAACCAATCAGCATGGTCCCAAGTCCTATATAAACCCCTGACAGCCGCGGGCGGGCTCCCCGGCAACTCGTTGCAAAGAGCTGTGGTGTTGCGGAATGAACTTGGGCTTGCTCGCCCTTTGGTGCTCGGCTATTCTTCTTGGGAGGGAGGGAGGGAGAGAGGGGGAGAGGGAGAGAGAGAGGGAGGGAGAGAGGGAGAGAGAGAAAGAATGAAAGAACATAAAGCACTTAGTCTTAGGACCCCATTACGTCCTTGGTCACTACGTGGGTCTCAGGCTGACTGCAGCATTTTCTTACTTTATTTTTCTCTCAAGATCCCTGGTATACCATAGCACCATAGCAGTTACCAGTGGATAAGTTAGTGCTGCAGTTTTAATCATCTGCTGGAAAGACTATTCGATTTCTTTATTAGGCTTCCCACTGTCAGTCAATGAAATGTCATCCCTCCCTAACCAAATAAACAAAATATAAATTACAGATACAATATACACTATAAAGAATACTGAAATGAATAGGTAGTTTCCTAAAAAGTTAACTATGTCACATTTTTGAACGTTCATTTAGTTATCAAAGAAAAAGATTTCCATTATATGAGAGCCTTCAATGAATTGCAGCTAGTTAACCAATCTCGGGATTTTCACGCATACCATTTGGTATTCTTAAAAGAGGTACCCATCTATACTGGCACAATATTTTTCCAAAGAGCTCTGTGCATCTTGTACAATAATCATGGTCAACCACAGAAATTTCAGAAATGGCAAATTTTAAGTCCTGAGCTCTCTCCCCCAAGGTTTTTGTTGTTGTTGTCTTTTGTTTGTTTTTTTAGACAGGGTCTTGCTCTGTTGCCCAGACTAGAGTGCAGTGGCACAATCATAGCTCACTATATCCTCAAGCTCCTGGGTTCAAATAATCCTCCCACCTCAGCTGTTGGCATCCCTCCCCAAAAACTCCCCAGTAATGGGACTACTGCCACCACACCCAACTAATATTTTTTGTTTGTAGAGATAGGGTTTCACTATGTT
>NW_007191800.1:0-542 GCF_000164805.1 Carlito syrichta
TATCTACATGACATCTTGCTAATGGCAAAACAAGAATCAGGTTTTCCAAACAGGATTCTGGGGAAAGGGAGTCCTCATATACAGGACTTTACACGGCCCTTGGTAAAGAAGAATAAGGTATCTGTGATACTCTAGTCCCACAATCCGAAAAATTCTCAGGGCGTCTTGCTGCGGTATAAACAAGAATCAAGGCTTCGATCTCGTCTCTTGTTTCAGAGATATTTGGCTTGTGGGTATTACGAATCAGTCATTTCAGGACTCCAGCAGCATTCTGGAACTCTTGAGATTTGTAATCAGGTATCTGGTATTATAAATCCCTGTAGTTCCTCGGGACAATTAAGGCCAGATTCCCGGAAAAAAGTATCATATTACCGTACTTGGATGTAACTTTGGTCTTAAGATGAAGTTGGTAATCCTTAAATTTCCCTTTGTACTTTATTTTTAGAAGGGCTAGGGTTTTGCAGTTGCCAATATTTAGTACAAATCATTAAAATGTAACCAGGATCCATGGTTTCAACGTCGCTAGGTAACATCTGGGCATG
>NW_007191801.1:0-1055 GCF_000164805.1 Carlito syrichta
TGGTAAAGAAGAATAAGGTATCTGTGATACTCTAGTCCCACAATCCGAAAAATTCTCAGGGCGTCTTGCTGCGGTATAAACAAGAATCAAGGCTTCGATCTCGTCTCTTGTTCAGAGATATTTGGCTTGTGGGTATTACGAATCAGTCATTTCAGGACTCCAGCAGCATTCTGGAACTCTTGAGATTTGTAATCAGGTATCTGGTATTATAAATCCCTGTAGTTCCTCGGGACAATTAAGGCCAGATTCCCGGAAAAAAGTATCATATTACCGTACTTGGATGTAACTTTGGTCTTAAGATGAAGTTGGTAATCCTTAAATTTCCCTTTGTACTTTATTTTTAGAAGGGCTAGGGTTTTGCAGTTGCCAATATTTAGTACAAATCATTAAAATGTAACCAGGATCCATGGTTTCAACGTCGCTAGGTAACATCTGGGCATCTGCATTTTTGTACACACCTTTTTGGAATCCATATGGACATTGAAATTCAGGGCATCTTGCTGTGAACGGAAAGGGAATCCGTTTCTTGGAGTTCTCAATAACCTAAATCTAAAAAGTCTCTTGATAAGGTTTAATCAACAATCTGGACTTGTATGTCGCCACATTTTTAATGTGTCTTTTGAAAAGGGACCAGGAATCTTGGGTTCCAATTTCTCAACAACTTTATGGGTGTCTTTCTCTTGGTATCCAAGCAACTGAAATTCTAGGTCACCAGGAAATATCTTGACGTCTTGCTGAGAATGAAGCAGGAATTTTAGTAGTGGGAGTCCTCATATGCAGAACACTACACGACATGTTGCTATGGAAGAATAAGGAATATTGGTTACACGAAGCCTTCATCCCAAAAACCTACAGACTGAATTGCAAAGAGATAACCACCATTCAGGTTTGAGAGTAGGAATCTGGATAATGGGAGTCCTCATATACAGGAAGCTGCACTTTATACAGCCAAAGAAGAATAAGGAATCTGGTTTACATGTGTCCTCCATCCCAATAAAACTTCAGGGTTTCTTCATAAGGGCTAAACCCGAATTTGGGTTTTTAAAGCATAAGCT
>NW_007191802.1:0-722 GCF_000164805.1 Carlito syrichta
GCTGGAGAGGTAGAGAGCTAGTTATTTCAACTGGCTGGCAAGCTAGATTACTAGTTAGTTCAGCTAGTTTAGTCACCTGGCTGGCCAGCTCCCTAGCTCATAAATCAGCTAGTTAGGTCAGCTGGCTAACCAGTTGACTAGCTAGTTAAATCATCTTGTTAATTCAGTTGGCTAGCCAGCTCTCTAGCTAGTTAAGAAGCTGTTAAGTCATTCATCTAGACAGCTGGCTGGCTAGATATTTCAGCTAGTTAAGTCAGCTGGCTAGCTAGGTAGCTATCTAATTAAGTCAGCTAGTTATGTCATCTAGCTGGCTAGTTAGGTCGGCTAAATAAATCAGTTAGCTAGCTAGATAGCTAGCTAGGTATCTAGCTAGTTATTTCAGCTAGTAAAGTCTGCTGTCTAGCTAGTTAAGTCAGCTAGTTGAGTCAGCTGGCTAGCCAGCTGCTTAGCTGGGTAGCTAACTCGTTAAGTCAGCAGGCTTGCCAGCTGGCTAGCAAGTTAGGTCACCTAGTTAAGTCAGCTCGCTAGCCAACTGGATACCTAAGTAGCTAGATAGTTAATTCATCTGGCAAGCATATGGGATAAGTATGTAGTTAACTACCTAAATCAGCTGACTAGCCACCAGTTTAACTAGTGATGTCAGCTAGTTAAATCAGCTGGCTAGTCAGCTAGCTAATGAGTTCAGTCACCTAGTTGAGTCAGCAGGCTAGCCAGCCGGCTAG
>NW_007191803.1:0-598 GCF_000164805.1 Carlito syrichta
CTCAATTATTAGCCTAAATGTGAACGGACTAAATGCACCACTGAAAAGACATAGATTGGCAAAATGGATAAAATATCATCAGGCAACAATCTATTGCCTTCAAGAGACTCACCTCACTAGAAAGGACATCCACAGACTCAAAGTAAGAGGATGGGAAACAAACTTCCAGGCGAACGGAATACAAAAGAAAGCAGGAGTAGCCATCTTAATTTCAGACAAAATACCCTTCAAACTATTAAAAATCAAGAAAGATACAGAAGGCCACTACATAATGATAAAAGGCTCAATCCATCAACAAGAAATATCTATTCTAAATATATATGCACCCAACATAGGTGCGCCAACTTTCATAAAGCAGCTTCTTGGAAAACTAAAGAAAGATATTGGCTCTAACACTATCATAACTGGGGACTTCAATACCCAACTCACAACCCTAGACAGATCATCAGGACAAAAAATCAGCAAGGAGATCCGGAACCTCAATGTAACTTTGGACCAAATGGACTTAATTGATACCTACAGAACACTCCATCCAAAGACCACAGAATACACATTCTACTCATCACCACATGGCACATATTCTAAGATCGACCACATA
>NW_007191804.1:0-386 GCF_000164805.1 Carlito syrichta
TGGCTAGTTAGCTGGATAGCTGACTTAACTATCTAGTTGACCAGCTAGCTAGTTGACTAGCAAGCTGAATAGCTAGCTGACTAGCAAACTGAATAGCTAACTGACTTAACTAGCTGCTGAATAGTTAGCTGACTTGCCTGCTGACTTAACTAGCTAGCTGACTAAGGTAACTGACTAGCAAGTTGGCTGGATAGCTGGCTAGCCAGCTGATTTAACTAGCTAGTCAAATGTTTGGCTGCACTGCTAGCCATCTGGCTTAACTAGCTAGCTACCTGACTGGCTAGTTCGCTAGTGAGTCAGCTAGCCAGGTAGTGAGCTGTCCAGCAGGCTAGCCAACCGGCTAAATTAGGCAACCTGCTGGCTGGACAGTCAGATTGCCAGCTGGC
>NW_007191805.1:0-558 GCF_000164805.1 Carlito syrichta
GCTAGTGAGTCAGCTAGCCAGGTAGTGAGCTGTCCAGCAGGCTAGCCAACCGGCTAAATTAGGCAACCTGCTGGCTGGACAGTCAGATTGCCAGCTGGCTTAACTAGCCAGACACCCTGCTGGTCAGCCGGCTAGCCAGCTGGCTTAACAGGCTGGCCACCTACATGACAGGCCTGCTAACAGGCCGGCTTAACTTGTCAGGCACCTAGCTAGCCAGTCGGATAACTAGCTGACAATTAGCAGACTTAACTGATAGCCTTCAGGCTAGCCAGCTGGATTAACTAGCTAGCCATCTAGCTAACCAGTTGTCTAGCCAGCTCACTTAACTCGCTGAATTAACTAGGTAGACAGCTAGCCGACTGACTTAATTAGCTATCTACTTAACTAGCCAGGTGACTAGGCAGCTGATTTAACTAGCTGACTTAACCAGGTAGCCAGCTGGCTAGTCAGCTGATTAAAGAACAGAACTACCTAACTAAACAGTTGGCTAGCTACTTGAATAAATTAGCCTACTTAACCAGCTAGACTACTGGTTAGCCAGCTGACTCAACTAGCAGA
>NW_007191807.1:0-386 GCF_000164805.1 Carlito syrichta
GAATTGAATGGAATGGAAAGGACAGGAATGGAGAAAGATGGAATGTCATTGAATGAAGAGAAATGGAATGGAATGGAATGGAATGGAATGGAATGGAATGGAATGGAATGGAATGGAATGGAAAGGAAAGAAATGTAATGCAATGGAGAGGAAAGGAATGGAATGGAGAGTAATGTTTTAGAATGGAATGGAGAGGATGGAATGTAAGGGAATGGAGAAGAATGGATTATAATTGAAGGGACTGGAGAGGAATAGAATGGACAGGAATGTATATGATTGGAACGGAGTGAATGGAATGGAAAAGAATGTAATGGTATGGAGTGGAGTGAAATGAAATGCAGTGGAATGAAATGGATTGGAATCTAATGGAGAGGAATGGAATGGAA
>NW_007191808.1:0-524 GCF_000164805.1 Carlito syrichta
CAAGTTAAGTCAGCCAGTTATATCAGCTAGTTAGCTAGTTAAGTCAGCTAGTTAATTCACTTATCTAGGTAGTTAGTTCAGTAGGTAGCTAGGTAGTTATTTCAGCTAGTAAAGTCAGCTGACTAGCTGGGCAGCTATCTAGTTAAGTCAGCTAGTTTAGTCAGCTCACTAGCCAGTTGTTTTGCTAGATAGCTAGGTAGTTAAGTCAGTTGGCAAGCCAGCAAGATACATAGGTAGCTAGCTATTTAAGTCAGCTGGTTAGCCACCAATCTAGCTAGTGTTGTCTGCTAGTTAAGTCAGCTGGCTAGCCAACTGGCTACTAGTTATGTCAACTAGTTGAGTCAGCTGGCTAGTCAGCTGGCTACCTCTTTAAGTCAGCTAGTTAATTCAATTGGCTAGCCAACTGTCCAGCTAGGTAGCTAGCTAGTTACATCAGCTGGCTAGCCAGCTGGCTAGTTTAAGCCAGGTAGCTAAGTCAGTTGGTGAGCCAATTGGCTAGGTAGGTAGCTAGGTAATTTTGTCAG
>NW_007191809.1:0-498 GCF_000164805.1 Carlito syrichta
TTAAGTCAGCTGGTTAGCCACCAGTCTAGCTAGTGTTGTCTGCTAGTTAAGTCAGCTGGCTAGCCAACTGGCTACTAGCTATATCAACTAGTTGAGTCAGCTGGCTAGCCAGCTGGCTACCTATTTAAGTCAGCTAGTTAATTCAATTGGCTAGCCAACTGTCTAGCTAGGTAGCTAGCTAGTTACATCAGCTGGCTAGCCAGCTGGCTAGTTTAAGTCAGGTAGTTAAGTCAGTTGGCGAGCCAATTGGTTAGGTAGGTAGTTAGGTAATTTTGTCAGCTGGTGAGCCGGCTGGCTAGCTGGTTAATTCAGTGAGTTAAGTGAGCAGGCTAGCCAGCTGATTAGCTAGGTGGCTAGCTAGTTAAGCCAGATGGATAGCTGGATGGCTATCTAGGTAAGTCAGCTAGTTAAATAAGCTTGTTTGCCAACAGGCTGACTGGTGGAGTGCAAGTTAAGCTGGCTGGTTAGCAGGCTGGTCAGGTAGGTTGCCCACTATTT
>NW_007191810.1:0-1324 GCF_000164805.1 Carlito syrichta
AGCTAGCCTGTTGCATAGAGAGCTGACATTATTAGCTAGCTACCTAGATAGCAAGCTGGCTAGCCAGCTGTATTAAGTAGCTGACTTAACTATCTAACCAGCTGGCTAGTCATCTGACTTAAATGCCTAACTACCAAGCTAGCAATCTGATGCTACTAGCTGAAATAACTAGTGAGCCTACTGGCTACCCATCTGATGTAACAAGTTTTTAACTAGCTAGCCAGCTGGCTAGACAACTGATTTCACCAGTTGACTTAACTAGCTAGCCAGCTGACTTAATTTTATGGCTAGCTAGCTAGCCAGCAGACCAGTCAGCTAACTTAACTAGCTGGCTTAACAAAGTAGCCAGCTGGCTAGCCAGCAGACTTTACTAGCTACCTACCTAGCTAGACATATTGATAGCCAGCTGACTTAACTACCTGTCATAACTAGATAGTCTGATGGCTAGCCAGCACACTTAACTAGCTACCTACCTACATTGCCCTCTGACTTGCCAACTGATTTAACTACGTAATTACCTAGCTAACATACTGGCCAGCAAGGTGAATTAACTACGCTATATAACAAGATACCCAGCTGGCTAGCCAGCTGACTTAACTAGCTAGGTACACTGCTAGGTAGCTGTATAGCCTGCTGACTTAACTAACTGACTTAACTAGCTAGATCTTAGATAACCAGTTAACTTAACTAGCTGCTTAACCAGCTAGCTACCTAGCTAGCCAGTTGTCTGGCCAGCTGTCTTAACTACCTGACTTAACTAGCTGGCCAGCTGGTTGGCCTGCTGACTTAACTAGCTGACTTAAATAGCAAGCCAGCTGGCTGCACAGCTGAATTAACTAACTGACTTAACCAGCTAGCCAGCTGGGCAGCCATCCGACTTAACTAGTTAGCCACCAAGCTAGCCAGTTGGGAAGCCAGTTGAATAAACAAGATAACGTAAATAGCTAGCCAGCTGGCTAGCCAGCTGACTTAACTTGCTGGCTACTTAGCTAGACAGATGGCTAGCCAACTAACATAACTAGTTGAATTAACCTGCTAGCCAGCTGGCTAGCCAGCTGACTCAATGAGCTGAATTAACTTGTTTGCCTGCTTGCTAGACAGCTGACATAACTAGCTCTCTACCTAGCTAGCTAGCTGACTAGCCAACTGACTTACCTAGCTGAGTTAATTAGCTGGCCAGCTGGCTAGCCAACTGACTTAAGTAGGTGATTTAACCAGCTAGATAGCTGGCTAGACAGCTGACTTGACTATCTAGTAACATGGCTAACCAGCTGTCTAGTCAGCTGACTTAACTAGGTGACTTAACTAGGTAGCCTGCTGACTA
>NW_007191811.1:0-953 GCF_000164805.1 Carlito syrichta
AGTGCAACCTCTGTGGAAAGCAGTGTGGCGATTCCCAAAAGCTCTAAATATCGACCTCCCATATGACCCTGCAATCCCTCTACTGGAAATATATCCTGAAGAACTCAAAACACTTTATCAAAAAGATACCTGCACACGTATGTTTATCGTAGCATTGTTCACAATAGCAAGAACTTGGAACCAGCCATGCTGTCCATCAAAAGAGGACTGGATTTAAAAAATGTGGTACATATACACTATGGAAAACTACGCAGTCATAAAAAAGAACAAAATCATGAATTTTGCAGCAACCTAGATGGAACTAGAGTCTATAATACTGAGTGATCTCTCACAGAAACAAAGATCTGAGTGTCACATGTTCTCACTCATATAGTGGACCTTGAACATCTACCATAATACTATAAAAAAAGGACTGACTGTGGTGGGAAACTATGGAGGGGGTAGGGAGGGGAAGGGAGGTGGGACTAACGGTAGTCAATAACTGTCTGGGGATGGGGAGACACCATTAACAAGGGTGCCTGAACGATGCACATTTGTATACCTAACCTTTAACTGTACCCCACAATTTTATAATAAAAAATATGTTTTTTTAAAAAAAGAATGGAACTGGATTTTTTTGAAAACCTTTTCTGCATCTTATGACATAGTCTTGTGGTTCTTGCTTTTACATCTATTGATGTGTTTAATTACATTTATGATCTTGTGAATGTTGAACCAGCCCTGCATCCCAGGGATGAAGCCTACTTGGTCATGATAGATAATTTTTTAGATATTTTGTTGGGTCTGATTTGCTAGAATCTTGTTGAGAATTTTTGCAACTCTCTTCATCAGGAACATTGGCCTATAGTTCTCTTTCTTTGTTGGGTCTTTGCCCGATTTAGGTATTATTGTGATTTTAGCTTTATAAAATGATCTGGGGAGAGTTCCGTCTTTCTTGATTGCCTGAAATACTT
>NW_007191812.1:0-778 GCF_000164805.1 Carlito syrichta
CTACAACGTAGATATCAAGACAATAATAGAGAGATTAAAAAGAATTGAGGAGACACAAGAAGAAACTAGGAAGGAGCTGATATCTGAGATAACAGTAATAAAAAATACTGTGAATGAAATAAATAACAAACTGATAAACATGGAAAGCAGAATTACCCAAGCAGAAGAAAGAATCTCAGAGCTTGAGGACCAAAATATAGAAATAACCCAAACTCTTAAAAACACAGAAAATAGGCTCAAAAAGACAGAACAAAACCTTCAAGAGATGAGTGATTACCTCAAGAGGCATAACCTAAGAGTAATCGGCCTTCCTGAGGCAGAAAGAGAGACAGAGACCACACTGGAACAAACTTTCCATGAGATCACTCAAGAAAACTTCCCTTATCTAATCAGTGATGCAAAAATTCAAACACAAGAGATTCAGAGAACCCCTGCAAGACAACAAATGAGAAGACCAACTCCTAGACACATAATAATTCACCCAAACAAAGTAGGCATAAAAGAAAAAATCCTAAAGGCAGCAAGAGAAAAAGACCAACTCAACCAACTCATCTTCAACAAAGCCTCTACCACCTACCACCGGGGAGAGGAGAACCTATTCACTAAATGGTGCTGGGAAAACTGGCTGACCACATGCAGAAGATTGAAACAGGACCCCTATCTATCCCCCAAAACAAAAATTAACTCTAAATGGATCAGGAGACCTAAATGTAAAACCTCAAACCATAAGACCTTAGAAAAGGAAGGAATACCCTCATGGAAATCGGACTGGCATCCA
>NW_007191813.1:0-614 GCF_000164805.1 Carlito syrichta
TGAGACCCCCAAGCCGGGGGACCCAGACAAGCAGAAAAAAACAGATCTGCTTAAACTGCCACACCATTCTCCGGGCAGAGACTTTCATTGATCCGCTCACCTATCAACAAACCTTACCTCATTTCCTAAGGCCAGATATTGCAGCCCCCTGCTGCTGCTATTCCATTGCATGCATAGGAGTTTTGGGTCCCAGCCCCCTCCGGCTCTCTCCCCGGCTGCATTGTCTCCAGCCTGGCACCCAGCACCAAGCCGCCGGTCACACAGGGAGGCTCTGGGCGCCCACCTCTCAGAGACACCGGTCCCATTCCTGTCTGAAGTACCCTGTGGGGGGCCTAGAGCCACTCTCACTGCCCAATGCCTGCCCTTTGGGGCTTTGGAGCTCTGGAACTCTGGGCCCATCCTGGCTGAGGCATGCAGTGTGAGACCCCAAGCCAGGGGACCCAGACAAGTGGAGAAAAACAGATCTGCTTAAACTACCTTACTATTCTCCAGGCAGAGACTTCCATTGCCCTGCCAACCTATCAACAAACTTTACCTCAGTTCCTAAGGCAACAGCGCGAAACAGGAGACAAAGCCCCACCCCTACGCTGCAATGAAAAACAAAAGGGAGAGGC
>NW_007191814.1:0-4413 GCF_000164805.1 Carlito syrichta
CAGTCAGAATGGCAATTAGCAACAACTCAAAAAAATAACAGCTGCTGGAGAGGGTGTGGCGAAAAGGGAACACTTCTACACTGTTGGTGGGAGTGTAAACTAGTGCAACCTCTGTGGAAAGCAGTGTGGTGATTCCTAAAAGTTCTAAAAATTGACCTTCCATATGACCCCGCAATCCCCCTACTGGGAATATACCCTGAAGACCTCAAATCACTCTATAAAAAAGATACCTGCACACGTATATTTATCGCAGTGTTGTTCACAATAGCAAGAACCTGGAAACAACCATGCTGCCCATCAAAAGAGGACTGGATTAAAAAATGTGGTATATATACACGATGGAATACTACGCAGTCATAAAAAAGAACAAAATCATGAATTTCGCAGCAACCTGGATGGAACTAGAGTCTATAATACTGAGTGACCTCTCACAGAAACAAAGATCCGAGTATCACATGTTCTCACTCATATAATGGACCTTAAACATCCAATAAAATACTATAAGAAAATGATTGATAGTACTGGGAAAGTATACGGGGGGAGGGAGATGGGATTAACAGTAGCAAATATCTGTCTGGGAACGGGGAAACACCCCATATCAACAGGGTGCCTGAATGAAACGTAATTGTACACAACCCTTAACTGTACCCCACAAAACCATAATAAAAAATACTGATTAATTAAAAAAAAAAAAGAATGCAAGTTTGGTTTAACATCTGGAAAATTAATGTAACATTATGTTACTAGAATATAGGGAGCATCATATGACCATGCCAGTAATTGCAGAAAAAACTTTTGAAAAGATACAACATACTTTCATGATATTGCTCAACAAACTAGGAGCAGAAGGGAATTTCTTGAACCTAATAAAGAACATCTTTGAGAACCTCAAGGCTGACATACTTAATGGGAAAAGAATGAAAAAAATTTCCCTACATCAAGAACAAGACAAGGAGATCTGTTCTTATCACTTCAGCTCAACATTATGTTGCAGGTCCGATCAGGCAACTAGGTGAGAAAAAGAAATAAAAAGTACCCAAAGGCTGAGTGTGGTGGCTCATGCCTGTAATCCCAGCACTTTGGGAGACTAAGGTGAGAGAATCACTTGAGCTCAGGAGTGTGAGACCACCTTAGGCAACATAGCAATACCTCATCTCTAAAAAATTATAAAATTATCTAGGCATGGTGGTGTGCTCCTGTAGTCCCCACTGCTCATGAGACTGAGGTGGAAGGATCATCTGAGCCCAGGAGGTCAAGATTGCAGTGACCTGTGATTTGCCACTGCACTCCAACCTGGGGCGACAGAGTGGGGAGAAGAAGGAAAAAAGGCACCCAGATTGGAAAAGAAGAAACAAAACCATCTCTCTTTGCAGATGTTGTGCTCCAATATGTAGATAACTCTTAAGAATCCACTAAAAAAGCCCAACTATTCAATAATAATAGATGAATAGGAAAGAATTTAGATTCTAGAAATCAATTCTTACATTTGTTCTTTCTTGATTTTGACAGTACTGCCAAGACAATTTAATGGAGAAAGAATAGTTTTTGCAACAAACAGTGCTGGAACAACTGGTTTTTCACATCCAAAAGAATTAAGTCGAATCCCGACCCCACACCACACACAGAAATTATTTCAAAATATATTATAGAGCAAAATATATCATAGAGCTAAATGTAAATATAATGGCACTAAACTATAAATCCATTAGACAAAAACATTAGCATATATCTCTATTACCTTGTATTTTGCAGTGTTTTCATCGCTATGAATTCAGAAGTCTAAATGACAAAACATAAAATATGTTACTTGGACTACATAAAAATTAAAAACTTTTTGTGCTCTAAATGATAACTTTAAGAAAGTAAAAAGACACAAGATGGAAGAAAATATTAACAGAATATATATCTCATGTAAGACACGATGTTTGAAGTCTAATGTTAATGAATTGAGGACATATCCTTTTACAGATAATAGTCATCAGATTGGGAACAGCATTACAATCTATCACAACACTGTTATGTAATTTATTTTATTCCTCATGTATCATGTTTCCTGGGCATGTGAACTTATGAGCAACTGTTTTGTAATGCATATTGAGGAAGGGCAGAAGGCCAAGACCTGGTCTTTGTCTCTTCTTGTGAATTTAAGAAAGGAGATGATCCCCAAAGTGCAGGGTCCCAGTTACACACACACACACACACAAACACACTGTTGATTGTTGTCCATATTTGTCATCATTCTATCTGACAGTGCTTAGGCAGAAGTATTATTAGACAGAGGTGTCTTCCAGTGTTATAGTCCACTAGTCCTAGGACTTTAGAGGACCAAAGAGAGACGAGAGGAGAGTATGTCAAGGGCATCTGATGATCAGTTTCTTACTCCTGCAAGCATTTTGGCTCTAGGTTGAAGGAGCAGGCTCGTATCATCTCAAGGAAAACAGGAAAGAAGTAGAGAGTAATAGAGTTTGGAAATCTTCCCCTACCCTAACCTCTCATTGTCCACTTAGGTTGCCGCTTCCCTCTACCTGGCAGTTCAAGGCAACCTTCACTTCTTCCAGAATTTCTTACTGTTTTTTGGGTTTTTTCTTAGAATCAGTACCTACCTCCTTTTAACTTCTAAGTTTTTCTAGCATTGTTGTAGGGGCTGGAAGGAAGAGCCAGGGAGAGCCAGTATATAATAATTCATTTCTAAAAGAACTAAAAGCCCCTGATTAGACTAGTGGGAAAATTATTGACTGTTCATCAGATGATGTCAAGCCTCCCAGGTCATAAATTAGAGGCAGTCAACTAAATTGAAGGCAAGGTAGAGGCAAAAATTATTGAAAAACAAAAGCATTGTGGACAGTTGAACCAAATATAAGATGCAGAGTTCTGGCTCTGTGTTTTTCAGCTGCTAAGAATCTGAGGTTTATATACAAACCTTGAATGTGAATTACAAAACACATAAAATTGCAAAAACCATGAACCAAAATGGTCGCATGAGGAGAGGACCTTGTGAGATAATGTATATTAAAATTAGAAAATGAGTGTTTAGATGGGTGTAGAAGGATAGGGAAAAAAAAAACCACAGAGCCAGCCAGGCTCGGTGGCTCAGCCTGTAATCCCATGCCTCTGGGAGGCTGAGGTGAGTGGATTGCCTGAGCCTGTGGATTCGAGACCCGCCTGGGCAGGCGAGACCTCATCTCCACAATAAATCAAAAAATGAGCGGACGTGGTAGCGTGCACCTGTAGTTCCAGCAACTTGGAAGGCTGAGGCGGAAGTGAAGGGTGCAGGAAGCGACCAGAGGGGCAGCTCCCAAAATGGCACCAAGCATGGTGAGGACACACCAGAAAACAAAGGCCCTAGGTCCCTGCTTCTGTGAGCACAATTCCCCACGTGCACGAATTTCAAACCTGCAAGCCTCCAATCCTTAGCCAGCTTTGTTATGCGTCCAATAGGACTATAACACCGTTGGCCCCACCCTACTCCCATGCAGCTCCTCCAATAGGAGCATAGCACAGCCCCTTCCGGCCCCTGTCAGGCTGATAAATACAGCCCTCTCCTGCAACTCTCTCTCTCTCTTTCTTTTTTCCTGTTACATATCCTCTCTGTAACAGCCCCCTTTAATAAATCTCTTGGTCCTGGCCGGGTGTGGAGTCATTACTGGCACTGAAATTCTTTTAGGATGGATCGCTGGAGCCCAGCACGTCAAGGCTGCGGTGGCCCAGAGCGGCCACTGCACTCCAGTCTGGGCGATGGAGTGAGACTCCAACTCAAAAAAACCCCCAAAACACAGAGCCAACAGATTGGCAAAGGACTGGGGGGAATGCACACAGAACCAGCCTGACTCAAGTGGACTTCCTATGTGAAAACATAGGAAGTTAGTTGTTTAGATTTGGTGACATAACATTAGGAAGGTCCCTAATAACTAGTAAGTATGTGGGAGTATGCAGAGAGAGAAAGTGAGCAAGCTGTGTAAGTTAGGGACCTATAAAAATAAGATTGGCTACAGAAGTACTAAGTGGACTATATAATTAGGTTTCACTTTTAAGGCATACTATGACATGGTGCCATGGGAAACATTAAAATGGATTTGGGATTTCAGACCACAGAGTGTGTGTTTCATACTGTTCCTTTGAGAAGAGACAGTTTAGTACTGCAAGTGAGAGCGTGCCAATTAGTCCCCGCCGGCTTAGATTCAAATCCAGTTCCAAGTATGACTTTGGGCAAGTTAATTAACTTTTCTGTACCTCAGTGTTCTCATCTACAAAATGAGGATGGTAAAAGCCCCGAACTCACAAGATCTCGTCACACTTTGCCACTCAGTTTCTGTTCCTAAATTGAAAAGCACATAGCAGTGGAATTTGAGAAGACATAATTTGCAATTAGTAGAGAGGTAGAAAGAAAGAAAAGGAGCTAACTGTTGTTCCCTG
>NW_007191815.1:0-547 GCF_000164805.1 Carlito syrichta
TCCATCCATTCCACTCAATTTCTCTCCACTCTAGTCCACTCCATTTCATTCCATTTCCTTCCTCTCCATTCCATTCCATTCATCTTCTTTCCATTCCATTCGATTTCATTCCATTCCTCTCCAGTTCATTCCTCTCCATGTCATTCCATACAATTCCATTCCATTCCATTCCAATCCATTCCATTCCATTCCTTTCCTTCCCTCTCCATTCCATTCCTCTCCATTCCGTTCCACTCTACTCCATTCCATTTCACTCCACTCCATTCCATCCATTCCTCTCCATCACATTTTATTCCTTTCCGTTCCATTCCACTCCACTCGATTGCATTCCATTCCTCTTCATTACATAAAATTCCTCTCCATTCCTTTCCATTCCATTAAATGCCATTCAACTCTAACGCATTACTCTTCATTCCATTACATTCCAATCCTCTCGATTCCATTCCTATCCATTCCATTCCTCTCCGTTCCATTCCATTCCATTCCTCTCCATATAATTCCATTCCTCTCCATTCCATTCCATTCCATTCTATTCCTTTCCTATCCA
>NW_007191816.1:0-507 GCF_000164805.1 Carlito syrichta
TTCCATTCCTCTCCATTCTTTGCAATTTATCTTCATTCTATTCCTTCCATTCTATTCAATTCCTATCCATTACATTCCGTTCCTCTCCCTCCATTCCATTCCTTGCTATTCCATGCCCTTCCATTCCATTCCATTCGTCTCCATTCCATTCCACTCCATTCCTCTGCATTTCATTTCATTCCATTCCTCGGCATTTCATTCCATTCCATTCCACACCATTCCAATCCATTCCTCTCTAGTCCATTCTATTCCTCTCCAATCCATTCCATTCCATACCATTCCATTCCACCTCATGCCATTCCAATCCATTCCGTTCCATTCCATTTCTCTACATTCCATTCCTCTCCCTTCCATACCATTCCACTCCTTTGAATTGCTCTTTATTATATTCCATTCCATTTCATCAATCCCTATTTCATTCCTTTCCATTCCATTCCACTCCATACAATTCCATTCCATTCCATTCAATTCCTCTCCGTTTTCTTCCGTTCCTCTCCATTCTATTCC
>NW_007191817.1:0-309 GCF_000164805.1 Carlito syrichta
CCTCTCCCTTCCATACCATTCCACTCCTTTGAATTGCTCTTTATTATATTCCATTCCATTCCATCAATCCCTATTTCATTCCTTTCCATTGCATTCCACTCCATACAATTCCATTCCATTCCATTCCATTCCTCTCCGTTTTCATCCATTCCTCTCCATTCTATTCCATTCTATTCCATTGCATTCCTCTCCAATCCAGTCCATTCCATTTCTCTCCATACCTTTCCATTACATTTCATTTCATTGCCTGCCTTCCATTCCATCATATTCCTTTCCTTTCCATTTCTCTCCATTCCATTCCATTCCAGT
>NW_007191818.1:0-770 GCF_000164805.1 Carlito syrichta
GCCTTCCATTCCATCATATTCCTTTCCTTTCCATTTCTCTCCATTCCATTCCATTCCAGTGCATCGCATTCCATTCCGCTCCACTCCAATACATTAAATTCCTCACCATTCCATTCCATTCCATGTCACTCCATTGCATTCTCTTCCACCCAAGTCTATTCAATTCCTGTGCATTCCACTGCAGTCCACTCCATTCCATTCCTCTCAATTCCATTCTTTTCCATTCTATTTCATTCCTCTAAATTCTATTCCATTCCATTCCTCTCCATTCCATTCCTCTCCTTTCTATTCCATTCCTTTCCTTTCCATATAGTTCCATTCCTCTCCATTCCATTCCATTCCATTCCATTCTATTCCTTTCCTCTCCATTCCATTCATTCCATTCCTCTCTATTCCATTTCCATCCATTCCATTTCCTTTCTCTCACTTCGAATCCATTCTTCTTCACTCCATTCCATTCCATTCCATTCCATTCCATTCCATTCATTTCCATTCTTTCCATTTAATTCCATTCCATGCCATTCCATTCCTCTCCTGTCTATTCCTCCCCATTCCATTCCATTCCTCTCGTTTCCAATACTTTCTATTCTATTGCATTCCATTGCAATCCTCTCCATTCAGTTCCTTTCCATTCCTCCCAATTCCATTGTTTCCCTCTCTATTTCATTCCGCTCATTTCCATTCCATTCCATTCCATTCCACTCCACTCCATTCCATTTCCTTTCACTCTATTGCATTCCATTCCTCTCAATTCCATTCCATTCCACTCC
>NW_007191819.1:0-688 GCF_000164805.1 Carlito syrichta
ATGAAACATATTGCTATAGACAGAATGCTTGTGTTCCCCGCCCCCAAATTCATACATTGAGACCTAATCCCTATTGCGAGGGTATTTTTTTTTTTTTTTTTTTTGAGTTGGAGTTTCACTCGGTCGCCCAGACTGGAGTGCAGTGGCCGCTCCCAGCCACCGCAGCCTCGCCTGCTGGGCTCCAGCAATCCTTCTGCCTCAGCCTTCTGAGTCGCCGGAATTACAGGCACGCGCTACCACGCCCGGCTGATTTTTTGATTTATTGTAGAGATGAGGTCTCGCTGCCCAGGCGGGTCTCGAACTTGCGGGCTCAGGCAATCCACTCACCTCAGCCTCCCAAAGGCGCGGGATTACAGGCTGAGCCACCGAGCCCGGCTTGCGAGGGTATTTGAAGGTAGGGCCTTTAGGAAGTAATTAGGTCAAGAGGGCAGAGCTCTTATGACTGAAACTAGTGTCCTTATAAAAAGAGATCCCAGGGACTCCCTTGCACTTTCTAACAGTAAAACGAAGGTGTCTATGAACCCGGAAGCAAGTTCTTACTAGACAATGAATTTGATGTTGATATTGGATTTTCCAGCCTCCAGAATTGTAAGAAATAAATTTTTGTTGTTTATAATCCACCCTATACTATTTTTGGTATTACAGCATGAATGAACTAAGACACATATTATTGAGAATAATTTTAAAA
>NW_007191820.1:0-398 GCF_000164805.1 Carlito syrichta
TTTTTTTTCTCCCGTGTGTGTGTGTGTGTGTGTGTGTGTGTGTGTGTGTGTGTGTGTGTGTTTATGTTTATATATATATATAATTCCATTTTATATATATGTGTGTGTATACACACACATATATATAAAATTCCTCTATATGTGTTGAGTGAAGTTAACTTAAAATGGTTTGGTAATCAAATGATTATGAAATTACAAATAGAATTAGTAATTTGCACCCAAAGATATAAGAAAAATATATGTAAATGGGCCATTACTATATTAAATATGCTTAAAGTTTTTTGGTTTTTTTTGAGTTGGAGGCTCACTCTGTCACCCACACTGGAGTGCAGTAGCTGCTCCCGGCCACCGCAGCCTCGACCTGCTGGGGGCCGGCGATCCTTCCGCCTCAGCCTTCC
>NW_007191821.1:0-705 GCF_000164805.1 Carlito syrichta
CTACAGCGCAACTCCAGAATTGAACAAAGGAAAGAGGGCATACATAAAGAATATGAGATTGAACAAACAGAAGTAAAACCAATCCCTTTACCCCTGAATAACAGAAATAAAGAAGACAGTGACGTGGAGGGAAGGAAAAAGTAGGGAGGGGGAAAAAACCACACAAATGAAGAAAAACCAAAAGAAGAATATAGGCCTCACACAGACCCCTGGGAGATCAGACACCGAGAAAACAGATTCTGGAACACAAACAATGAAGAGTCCCCAGAATGACTGGTTACGTGCAAAAAACCGAGACATCAAGACATTAATGGAGAGAATTTAAAAAATTGAGGAGAGACAAGAGGAAAATAGGAAGGCGCTGATGTCAGAAATGACAGCAGTAAAGAATACTGTGATGGAAATGAACAACAGACTAATAAGCATGGAAAGCAGAATCAGTCAGGCATAAGAAAGAATCTCAGAGCTCGAAGACCAAACCACAGAACTAACCCAAACTGTCAAAAGCATAGAAAAGAAGCTCAAAAAGACAGAACAAAACCTGCAAGAGATGAATGATCACTTCAAGAGACCAAACCTAAGAGTAATTGGGCTTCCTGAGGAAGAGAGAGAAAGAGAAGTCACACTGGAACAAGCATTTCATGAAATCATTCAAGAAAACTTCCCTCATCTCATCAAGGATGAAAAAATTGAAACACAAGAGAT
>NW_007191822.1:0-972 GCF_000164805.1 Carlito syrichta
TTTCCCCTGAATAACAGAATTAAAGAAGACAGTGACGTGGAGGGAAGGAAAAAGTAGGGAGGGGGAAAAAACCACACAAATGAAGAAAAACCAAAAGAAGAATATAGGCCTTACACAGACCCCTGGGAGATCAGACACCGAGAAAACAGATTCTGGAACACAAACAATGAAGAGTCCCCAGAATGACGGGTTACATGCAACAAACCCAGACATCAAGACATTAATGGAGAGAATTTAAAAAATTGAGGAGAGACAAGAGGAAAATAGGAAGGCGCTGATGTCAGAAATGACAGCAGTAAAGAATACTGTGATGGAAATGAACAACAGACTAATAAGCATGGAAAGCAGAATCAGTCAAGCATAAGAAAGAATCTCAGAGCTCGAAGACCAAACCACAGAACTAACCCAAACTGTCGAAAGCATAGAAAAGAAGCTCAAAAAGAAAGAACAAAACCTGCAAGAGATGAATGATCACTTCAAGAGATCAAACCTAAGAGTAATTGGGCTTCCTGAGGAAGAGAGAGAAAGAGAAGTCACACTGGAACAAGCATTTCATGAAATCATTCAAGAAAACTTCCCTCATCTCATCAAGGATGAAAAAATTGAAACACAAGAGATTCAGAGAAACCTTGCAAGACAATAAATGAGAAGACCAACTCCAAGACACATAATAATTCGCCTAAACAAAGTAGCTATAAAAGAAAAAACCCTAAAGGCAGCAAGAGAAAAAGGCCAGACTACCTACCAGGAAAAACCAATTAGAATAGCAGCAGATTTATCCACAGAAACACTTCAGGCTAGGAGAGCCTGGAGCCCTATCTTCAAAGTCCTAAAAGAGAAACAATTTCAACCAAGAATAACCAACCAGCCAAACTAAGCTTCATTAGTGAAAGGAGAATTGAAATCTTTTCCAGATATCCAATCCTTAAGAACCTACGCTGCCACCAGACCACCTCTACAAGAAGCACTTAA
>NW_007191823.1:0-914 GCF_000164805.1 Carlito syrichta
GAGTCCTAATGTTCTCATTTACCAAGGCTGGGTCTGGGCTCTGCTGAGATGGGGACAGGAAGGAAAGAAGATGAAGCTGATAGAGTCCTACTCCCTCAGGAGTCCTCAATGTGACTGAGGACAAAAGATAAACATGGCAAAAATAAACATGCAAAATCTGTAAAATGGGCTTGCTAATCTCTGTCCTGTCTCCCTGCCTCTCTGTGAGGGCTAAGAAATGAAAACCAACATCTTCCTGTCACTTGTCAGCAGGTAGAGAGTCCTGCATTCATCCTCTCATCTGACCTGCAAGTGGACCCATTTTCATTAGGAGCAGATTGGGCATTTTCATCAGAAGCAGGTTCCAAGGCATCATAGGGCCTACCCAGATTATGACTCTTTTTGGAGGACTCTCCCCTCCTGTGGGCACCCTCACTTCCCTGTCATGCTTGTGGCATTCCTGCTTGTTTCTCGTAGGTCTTCCTGGCCATGAGCTCAGAGGACAGGTGGGTGTCTCTCAGCTTCACATCTCTGTTTACAGTGCCCAGCACAGGACCCAGCCCCAGAAGCGCTCCAAATATCTTGTAGCAGGGTGATGGTGGAGCCAGGCCCCGAATCAGAGCTGGAACCTGCCCAAAGAAAGGTCCAGAGCAAGGCAGGAATATGAAGGAGAAATTTCTTTAGATGACTTTGGTTTTAAAGAATTTGATATGGAAGCTTCAAGAATCATGAAAGAAATCAGAAACCTGGACATCTTTGCATCTATTATATGTACTTTCAATTAATTTCCACCATTATTATTATTGTTGTTGTTGTTGTTAGAGATGGGATCCCACTATGATGTCCAGGATGATCTCAAACTCCTGGCCTCACGAGATCCTCCTGCTTGGCCACAGCATTTTTCTAATGCCCTGTTCTGTACTGGGCACTAATGA
>NW_007191824.1:0-667 GCF_000164805.1 Carlito syrichta
CCAGATGGGTATTTGAGGGAACTTCTCCAGGTGGAGGTAATAACAGTGCAAAGGCCCTGGGGTAGAACAGCAGGAAGCCCAGCATGGTCCGAGTGGAGAAAGAAGAAAGAAAATATGCCCAAAGGGTGGAACACATAGGCTCTTCATAGTTCTGTGCGGGCCATTGGGAGGTCTTTGGTGCTTTACTTTGAACAAAATGAAGTAGCTGGGCAGGGTGGCTCAAGCCTGTAATCTCAGCACTTTGAGAGGCCAAGGAGAGATCACTTGAGGCTGGGAGTTTGAGACCAGCCTGGGCAACATAGAGGGAGCCCTGAGAACTCATTTCTACAAAAAAAAAAAAAAGTCTGGTATGGTGACATGTGTTTTAGTCTCAGTTACTCAAAACGCTGAGGTGGGAGGATTATTTGAGCCCAGGAGTTCAAGGTTGTGGTGATCTATGATCGTGCCACTCTACTCCAGCCTAGGTGACAGAGTGAGACTGTTATAAGGAAAGAAAGGAAGAAAGAAAGAAAGAAAGAAAGAAAGAAAGAAAGGAAGGAAGGAAGGAAGGAAGGAAAAAGGAGGGAAAGAGAAAGAAAGGAGGGAGGGAAGGAAGGAAGGAAATAAAGAGGGAGGGAGGGTAGGAAGGAAATAAGGAGAAGGAAGGAAAGAAAGAAAGAAGGAAGGG
>NW_007191825.1:0-752 GCF_000164805.1 Carlito syrichta
CAGACCCTTATTTTATTGAACGTGCTTAGATAAAATATCCTGTTGCTGATTGTTAGTTAACTTATTTTTGAAATGTATCCCAGTTGACTGACTGGATATGTTTCATTGACGACAGCAAGTGTATACTGCTACTTCAAATGCATTCTCCAGATGTGTGTCTTTTTCCCTGCGGAGGTATGTGGAGCTTTCTGGCATGTTTTCTTTCTGACCACGTTGGCGTGTTTCCCTGTGTTAACGTTACGTGGGAGTTGTTGCGGGGTGTCAGACACCTACTCTGCACAATGAATGGTACCTGCTGTCAATCTCTCTCTTGTGGGGGCGGGGCTCCGGGTCCCTCGCCATTGCGGGGCTGCAGCGCCCTGGCGTGAGGACGGCGCGTCGCGTCCCGGCCGCGTGACCTGCTGGGTTGACGCGATCCTTCCTCAGAATCCTGCCTGCGAGCACCGAGGCGCAACGCGGTTCCGCCTCCCGGGCCGCGGCCTCCCACGGAGTGCTTCGGACTCCCGCGCTGCGGGACCCCAGAGTGTGGCTCGCGGCGACTGGGACGACCGCGGAGCTGGGCCCCCCGCTGGCCGCGGAGCTGGGCCCCCCGCTGGCGGCGGAGCTGGGCCCCCCGCAGGCGGCGGAGCTGGGGCCCCCCTACCACGTCGAGGGGAACGTGAGTCAGCCCGCTCTTGGACATGGACCCTTAACCGTGAGTTCACAGACTCTTCTTTTCTTGTATTTCTTACCTGTGTTGTGGCTTTTGCTGG
>NW_007191826.1:0-619 GCF_000164805.1 Carlito syrichta
TCAGACACTTACTATGCACAATGAAGGGTACCTGCTGTCAATCTCTATCATGTGGGGGCGGGGCTCCGGGTCCCTCGCCATTGCGGGGCTGCAGCGCCCTGGCGTGAGGACGGCGCGTCGCGTCCCGGCCGCGTGACCTGCTGGGTTGACGCGATCCTTCCTCAGAATCCTGCCTGCGAGCACCGAGGCGCAACGCGGTTCCGCCTCCCGGGCCGCGGCCTCCCACGGAGTGCTTCGGACTCCCGCGCTGCGGGACCCCAGAGTGTGGCTCGCGGCGACTGGGACGACCGCGGAGCTGGGCCCCCCGCTGGCCGCGGAGCTGGGCCCCCCGCTGGCGGCGGAGCTGGGCCCCCCGCAGGCGGCGGAGCTGGGGCCCCCCTACCACGTCGAGGGGAACGTGAGTCAGCCCGCTCTTGGACATGGACCCTTAACCGTGAGTTCACAGACTCTTCTTTTCTTGTATTTTCTTACCTGTGTTGTGGCTTTTGCTGGACGTGGAACTGCTGGATTATGCATGAGAGGATCCCGTTTTCTGAGAAGTGTGTGTGGAAGGACTGCCCTATTCCCACGGAATGTATGTGGCCATAAATGTGTCCACTGATTCCTCAGTGTTCGTTCT
>NW_007191827.1:0-526 GCF_000164805.1 Carlito syrichta
GCCTCAGCCTTCCAAGTAGCTGGAACTACAGGCACGCGCTCCCATGCCCAGCTAATTTTTGATTTATTGTAGAGATGAGGTCTCGCCAAGTTGCCCAGGTGGGTCTCGAACCCGTGGTCTCAGGCAATCCACTCACCTCAGCATCCCAAAGCACTGGGATTACAGGTTGAGCTACCAAACCCCGCTCCGGGACTTTTTCAATAGGGTTCTCAACCACACCTGTCACCAGTCTAGCCCCCTTCCTCCTCAGTTCAAAGAATCTCTGCCCTATCCAGCTTCCTTACTTTGAAGGGGGATAACAGCTCAGCAACTTTCCCAGGAAAAAAATAAATGCTCTGCCATTTACTTCTGGAAGTCCCTTAAAGAGAAATACTTCTTTAGTTTTCCTTTTTGAAGGCATGTTGAGCTCTCTTACAATAATGAAAGGAGTTGACATGCATTTAGATTTCTGAGTCTTGTGTAACTGCTCAATTTTTCATATCCTATCTTCCTTAGGCTTGGGCTTCCTTGAACTGTGGCAGAGATC
>NW_007191828.1:0-905 GCF_000164805.1 Carlito syrichta
ATATTGTAAGGTATTCTTTTATTGAGAAATGCTTCCTTCTGATGAAATTTGAAATTATACACGCCACAGGTCATTCAAATCAAAGTTGTGTTTTTATAGCTAAGGTAAAAATGGGTTTTCTTTATTCAGTGTGAACTCATTTCAGGTATTCTTTACTACCAGAAGCTACCTAATTTCCAGACGGTCAAGGTTTTACTGTGCCTAATTTTCAAAGAAATAAAAAAGTTATAAAAACTAAACAGTAAAACTAAAACCATACGAGATAAATTTTTCCCATTTTCTATGATTTAGAAGATATATATTAGCATTTTAGCAGACTAAAAAGAAAGCATGGATGTTATTTCTTTTTTTAAGTATAAATTAGAGTTTTCCCTTTTGTTGGACATAAGATTTTAAATGCATATATACATCGTACTTACACAAGCAATTACAAGAGTTACAACTTTAGATCTCACCAGATAGCTCACTGTTTTCTGTTTCAGTACCTTAAAGCAGAAGTGTTGGCTGGAATTGGTGGCTCAGCCTGTAATCTCAGCACTTTTGGAGGCCGAGGCAAGTGACTTGCCTGACCCTGCAGGTTCAAAACCAGCCCAGACAACTTGGCGAGATCTCGTCTGTACAATAAATCAAAAAGTAGCTGTGTGCTTTAGCATGTGCCTGTAGTTTTGGCTACTTGGAAGGCTGGGGCAGAAGGATCGCCTGAGCCCAGCAGATCAATGCTGGGGTGGCCATGAGTGTGCCACTGTATTCCAGCCTGGGTGACAGAGTGAGACTCCAACTCAACAAAAAAAGCAAAGGTGTCCTATACTGTTGCAAAGCATACAAGCTTTAAGTTACCTAACAGAAATTTAAAATACTGTGTTCCTGCTCCCTCTTTCAATAGACACACCTTTTGTATAAAGAAA
>NW_007191829.1:0-758 GCF_000164805.1 Carlito syrichta
CATTTAAAAACTTCTCTCCTGGCTATCTTGGAATATTCAGGACATCGAAATTTGCCAGGGTCACCATACAGTGCCATAGCACACCTGAATTCACGCTCCTCTAATCGCAAACTAGTACACACACTGACCAACCTCTCCCCTGCCCCACAGGCGCTGATAGGCAGTCACCCTTTCACTCCCCGTCCCATCTCCTTCCCAGCACTTCCTGGGCAACTCTCAGCCTCTTGACCTCTCCTGGCTGGCCCAGGTCCTTCTCCTGCCTCCCTCCAGCATGCTTTTTCTCTTGACCTTTCTAAGAAGTCTCACCGAGAAAATCTCCATAAGATGCAAATTTAGCCACCCAACCACAGAATGTTCACATGAAAACTGGCCTCCTGCAGGGTAGATGCTCTGACGACTTTCCTTCTGTTTCGTTAATAAATGGAACAGAAGTCAGAAGCAAGAGGCCTCGTCCACTGGAGGTTAAAGAGTAGCCGCAAGGGCAGGGGTGGGTTGGTGTGGCCTCAGCACAGGGGATGCCCAGAAGATCCCACCTTCCTCTGCAGTCCCTAGTCCTCTCCGCACTCCCGTCCCATCTTCCAGCGCAGTGGGCAAAACTTGCACCACACAGGAACAAACTGGGAGCCTCAGCAGTACCAGACCCTGCCAGTGTTGGTTTGTTTTTGCAGCAAATCTAAATGATCAGCTATCACTTCTGTGAAAGTTTAACATTCAGATTGGACGATTCCTCTCACACCCAACTCCATAAGAGTGGAGAA
>NW_007191830.1:0-788 GCF_000164805.1 Carlito syrichta
TGGGTTTGGGGGGACTTTGTTGGTGTCAATGTTTATTTTTATTCGACTGTGGTCGAGAAGGTGCATGGTAGAATTTCAGTCCTTTTAAATTTGCTTATACTTGATTTGTGTCCAATTATGTGGTCGATCTTAGAATATGTTCCATGTGGTGATGAGTAGAATGTGTATTCTGTGGTCTTTGGATGGAGTGTTCTATAGGTATCAATTAAGTCCATTTGGTCCAGAGTCTCATTGAGGTTCCGGATCTCCTTGCTGATTTTTTGTCCTGATGATCTGTCTAAGGTTGTGAGTGGTGTATTAAAGTCCCCAGTTATTATGGTGTTAGAGTCAATGTCTTTCTTTAGTTTTCCTAGAAGTTGCTTTATGAATGTTGGTGCGCCTATGTTGGGTGCATATATGTTTAGGATAGATATTTCTTGTTGATGGAGTGAACCTTTTATCATTATGTAGTGGCCCTCTGTATCTTTTTTAATTTTTGATAGCTTAAATGGTATTTTGTCTGAAATTAGGATCGCGACTCCTCCTTTCTTTTGTGTTCCATTCGCCTGAAAATTTGTTTCCCATCCTCTTACTTTGAGTCTGTGTATGTCCTTTCTAGTGAGATGGGTCTCTTGAAGGCAGTATATTGTTGCCTGGTGATATTTTATCCATTTTGTCATTCTATGTCTTTTCAGTGGTGCGTTTAGTCCATTCACATTCAGACTAATTATTGAAATGTGAGAGTTCATCCCTATCATGGAGTTCTTATGAGTTATTGTTCTTCCACTTGGTTTTTTCTTTTTTTTTTG
>NW_007191831.1:0-1325 GCF_000164805.1 Carlito syrichta
CTCTATGGGTGCATTTCTTTAACATTTAATCAAAATTAACTAGCAGAAAATAGAGTGCAGCAAGAAATCGTACACAGATTTTAAGAAAGGAAATAGCTGTATTAAATTATGATACTGCTTTATTTTCTAAAATTTTTAAGATTTATCCTGCATTCTGTGTTCCAAATACCATTTAGGTACACTGATCCTCAAGTATCAGTTATCTAAGGATGATATTCATGTGGATTCTCAACAAGTTTAAATTTATGTAGAATAAAACATTCAGCATTTATGTGAGACATAAACTAGTTTCAATTGGGAAGCAATATTATAGTATGTAAAAGGAAAAGGAGTTATCATTGGTGTAGTATACACTTAATTATCAATCCCTTCATAATGAACATTTCTATACCCAACCCTGAATTGTAATCATCTTTAAAGTAAGAAAAAGTAAAAAATAGTGTAAAATAATAGTCAGTTGCACATTTTACAGCTTTCTTTTATTTATTTATTTATTTATTTATTTATTAGATGTGGGGTACAATTCAGAGTTAGATATACAAACATTGATTATGCAGTGTCCCTGGTTGATGACTTATGGTCTGCCCTCCATTTGCAATATCCCTCCACTTCCAATCTAACCCCTCCCCCTAAAAAGATTTCCACTACCGCCAATCACTTTCCTATAGCACTATAATTGATCAAGTTCATTTCATCGGGGAGAACATATGGAACTCTGTTCTTTGTTTCTGTGATAAATCACTGATAATGACCTACCTTATAGCCATCAAAAGTTCTGCAAAATCCATATATCTGTCTTTTTTTATGGCTGCATATTATTCCATTGTGTGTATATACCACATTTATATTATCCATTCCAGGTCTGATGGGCAACATGGTTGGTACCATGTTTTTTGCAATTGTGATTAAAGCTGCAAGAAACATACTTGTATAGATATCTTTTTGGTAAAATGATTTGGGTTCCTCAAGGTATATTCCCTACAGGGGAATTACTGAGTCACATGGTGGGTCAGTTTCTTGTCCTTTAGAAACCACCACAGTGTTTTCCAAAGATGTTGCTCTAGTTTTTAGTCCACAGGCAGTGTAGAAACATTTTGTTTTCCAAATCCTCACCAGCATCAGTTGTTGTTTGTTTTATTAATGATGGTCATTCTTACAGGGGTTATGTGGTATTTCAATGTGGTTTTCATTTGCATTCCTTTGATGATGAGTGAGGCTGAGCACATTTTCATATGTCTGCTGGCTGCCCGTATCTCTTATTATAAAAATGTTCCAATCATGTATTTTGCACACATTTGAAAGGGACGTTGTCTGTTTTTCTTCCA
>NW_007191832.1:0-847 GCF_000164805.1 Carlito syrichta
CAGTGCAACTACTTAGTCAATACAGATTAACACAAAATAAAAGAGTTGCATATATAACCTCCCCAAATTATGTAACTTTAATATTTGAATGCATTTTCTTATTCAGATTTTATGAGGGGAATCTTTAACATGTGAAAATTTCCTAACACTTTAGATTTCTCCATCTGGAACTTCCAGCCCTCTGGGATTCTTTGAAGGCATATTTAAAGTTGTGGACAGCCGGACTCGGTGACTCAGCTTGTAATCCCAGCACTTTGGAAGGCCGAGGTGAGCAGATTGCCTGAGCCCGCGGGTTCGAAACCCGCCTGGACAACTTGGCGAGACCTCATCTCTACAATAAAATCAAAAATAAACTGAGCGTTGTAGCACGCGCCTGTAGTTTCAGCAACTTGGAAGGCTGAGGCGGAAGTATCGCTGGAGCCCAGCAGGCGAGTCTGCTGTGGCCGGGAGCAGCCACTGCACTCCAGTCTGAGTGACAGTGAGATTCCAACTCAAAAAATAAAAAAAATAAAGTTGTGGAGTAAGATGCTAATTCAGAGTTAACAGCTAAGACATCCATTATGCATATCTAAATTTAAAAAGTAGAGAATATATCTAGTTTTTTTGTTTAAGTTTTCCCTAGATAATGGGTACGTAAATATATAGTTATACGTGTTTGTGTGTGTATAAACTGCTCAATTTACATTTTTTTCCAAAAGACAGCAAATTGCTAATTGTTTTAATAGCATTTTTTTTTTTTTAAACAATGTTGGGAGCCGGCCATGGAGGCCCACTGAGCGTTAGGGGTCAGGGAGGGCCGTGGACCTCGAGACCGCTAGGACTTGTTCGGAGCCATAGACCCCATTTT
>NW_007191833.1:0-910 GCF_000164805.1 Carlito syrichta
GAATCTTTAACATGTGAAAATTTCCTAACACTTTAGATTTCTCCATCTGGAACTTCCAGCCCTCTGGGATTCTTTGAAGGCATATTTAAAGTTGTGGACAGCCGGACTCGGTGACTCAGCTTGTAATCCCAGCACTTTGGAAGGCCGAGGTGAGCAGATTGCCTGAGCCCGCGGGTTCGAAACCCGCCTGGACAACTTGGCGAGACCTCATCTCTACAATAAAATCAAAAATAAACTGAGCGTTGTAGCACGCGCCTGTAGTTTCAGCAACTTGGAAGGCTGAGGCGGAAGTATCGCTGGAGCCCAGCAGGCGAGTCTGCTGTGGCCGGGAGCAGCCACTGCACTCCAGTCTGAGTGACAGAGTGAGATTCCAACTCAAAAAATAAAAAAAATAAAGTTGTGGAGTAAGATGCTAATTCAGAGTTAACAGCTAAGACATCCATTATGCATATCTAAATTTAAAAAGTAGAGAATATATCTAGTTTTTTTGTTTAAGTTTTCCCTAGATAATGGGTACGTAAATATATAGTTATACGTGTTTGTGTGTGTATAAACTGTTCAATTTACATTTTTTTTCCAAAAGACAGCAAATTGCTAATTGTTTTAATAGCATTTTTTTTTTAAACAATGTTGGGAGCCGGCCATGGAGGCCCACTGAGCGTTAGGGATCAGGGAGGGCCGTGGACCTCGAGACCGCTAGGACGTGTTCGGGAGCCATAGACCCCATTTTCCTCCCCCTTTTGCCATGCAGCACAAATAACCTAAAGGAACTCTGCTGGCCTAAGCTGAAGTCTCTGTGACTGTGACAGGCATGGCTCACTCTAGAAACCCATTGTTCCTGTTTCCCATAACTGCGGTTTCGGCTTAGTATTAAATGTATTCAAACTCAGGTCACATTTGGGAGCCTTTT
>NW_007191834.1:0-977 GCF_000164805.1 Carlito syrichta
AAGTCCTGTTACCATAATTCTTGTATCATTTCCAATCCCTAAGTGAGATATGTCAGATTTACAAAATGTTGGGGGAACTCTTAGAAGGCTCCAAGAAATTCATTGTCTGATGGGAATAAAATAGAATAAGTATGTTCTATACCACGTGACATGATTCACAGTTTAAAGCAAAAAATGGCAAGAACTAACTATGAGGAGGGACCAAAAAAACCAAACAATAAAATGGAATTATTTTTGAAAGGAGGGCCCCTTGTAGTACAGGTTTCCCCATGAGGTGTTCTAGAATTTCCCATCAGCACAGTGTAGCAGCTAACATTGTTGTGAGAGGCTGCATTTGTCTTAAGTTTATTATTATTATTATTATTATTATTATTATTATTATTTTGGCTTATTTCTATGGACTTGTCCATTTATGATGGGTGATTTATAAACACAGCTGTCCACACCACAGAAAGTATTCAGCACTTTTGGACACAAAACAGCATGACTCCTGGGCCCCACCCTCCCTATTCATGTGATCTCACCCCAAGCAACTTTTTTTTGTTTTTCCTGATGAAAAAAGACCTCAAAGGGCAACTAATGTTCCACTGATGTGGAAGACGTGAAACAAAAAACAGCAGAAGCACTAAAAGGCATCCAAATTGACAAGTTCACAAACTTCTTTGAGTAGTAGAAAAAGGATCTCGGTTTGTGTACTGTATCAAATGGAGAGTACTTTGAAGGTGACAAGTTTAAAAATGTAAGAAGAAATACACAATTATAAATTCTGGGTTTTTGGGGGGTCTTCCCTCATATATACACTAGGTACAAGGTATAACAAAACCAAATCTACCCATGAACATTAAGAGCAAGATTAAGACTGAAGAAGATCAAAGATAGAGAGAACATGTAACGATTGTCAATACAAAAGCATACTGCCTCTTAAAGAAGACAAACTCACAGTAGATCAGACATCACATCTATTATGCATGAACATA
>NW_007191835.1:0-962 GCF_000164805.1 Carlito syrichta
GGCTGAGCTCGTCACCATGGGATGTGACGTGTCATTCCAGGGAGGCAGGATCAGCAAGAAACTTGCAGGACAGCTGGTTGGTGTCTGGTGTCAGAGGTGTCCTGGATGAGGGCAGGGAGACACAGTGTGGGTTTCCCTCCCTGAAAAACAGACAGAAGGGTAGGAACCAGGCACACCAGGCTGTGGACTGCAGTCATTTATGTGACATGCCTAGAACAGGCAAATCCACAAGCTGACGGGGTCCTGGTCAACAGGGGCTGGGGGAGGGGAGGGTTTTCTGATGGTGCACTGAAGGCCAGAACTTTCAGGATTAGCCCGGGGTGGGACAGTGGGAATGTACTGAATGCCCCTGAAATATGCACTTTATTTATGTATTCATTTATTTTGAGTGGGAGTCTCTGTTGCCCAGCTGGAGTACAGTGGCATGATCACAGCTACTGCAGATTTCCGGGTTCAGGTGATCCTCCTGCCTCAGTCTTCTGAGTAGCTAGAACTACAAGTGCTCACCACCGTGCCTGGCTAACTTTTTTTTAATTGTAGAGACAAGGTCCCGCCACGTTGCCCAGGCTGGTCTCAAACCCCTAGGTTCAGGCAGTCCTCTCACCTCAGTCACCCAAAGTGCTGGGATGACAGGCTGAGCTACTATGCCCAGTCATGTACCGGTTTTTTTGAGTCAGAGTCTCCCTCTGTCACCCAGGCTGGAGCACAGGAGCATGCTCACGGACACCGCAGCCTAAATCTGCTGGGCTCCGGCGATCCTTCTGCCTCACCTAGAACTACAGGCACACACTACCACTCAGCTTATTTTTTGATTTATTGTAGAGACGAGGTCTCACCAAGTTGCCTGGGCTGGTCACGAAGCCCTGAACTCAGGCGATCCCATTGCTTCAGCTCCCCAAAGTACTGGGATGGCAGGCCTGAGCCACTGCACTCAGCCCCATTGTGCACTTTAAGATGGTAAT
>NW_007191836.1:0-756 GCF_000164805.1 Carlito syrichta
GTCAACACTGTCAGGCCTGTGAGGGGCAGGAGAGGCCTCTGGTCCTCAGCCTCTGTCTAAAGCCACCTCCTGGAGCCCGTGGGACACCACCAGTGGGGAATGGTGACCGAGTGGGTCGACACATGCTTCCTTTACACGTGTGTGCCCTTTCTCCCATCGGGTCATCTACACCACTGCTGAAGTATGTGCCGAAGACAAGACTTTGTGGGATCTGCTCATTATCCTGATGAGAAAACTGAGGCCAGGCCTGCCAGAGCTGGTGGTACAGACAGGACCAAGAGAAGGCCCGACCTCCACTTCCGTTCTCCCTTCTCAGCCTACCCTGCCCCTCCATGGCAGGACTGTGGGAACTGGTGCTGTGGGCCCATCTCTCTCATGGCCAGACTCCTCACCACCCATAAAACATCCCCCCTTCTCTTCCCTGGCCCCACCCAGGTCACCAATCAGAGAGGTCACCAGGGTGAACTGAAATCAGCTTAGCAACAGTGACCATGCAAAACTGTTCAGAAACAGGTTAAGACAAATGATGCCTCCCAGCCAGACCACAATACTGGGTCTCATAATAGCATCAAATACCAAAGTGTCATCCCCCATCCCACGTGATCTTTCTGGCCCCAGAGAGTGACACACAAGGCAGCAGCTAGGAGGGGATGGGACACAGACCAGACCTGCCAAAATGTCGGGACAGGTTTGTCACGGGTCATGGCCCCCTCCCTGGAACCTGCCAATGTGGACAGTCTTCTCCCACAACACCCC
>NW_007191837.1:0-1241 GCF_000164805.1 Carlito syrichta
AGAAACTGAGGCCAGGCCTGCCAGAGCTGGTGGTACAGACAGGACCAAAAGAAGGCCCGACCTCCACTTCCGTTCTCCCTTCTCAGCCTACCCTGCCCCTCCATGGCAGGACTGTGGGAACTGGTGCTGTGGGCCCATCTCTCTCATGGCCAGACTCCTTACCACCCATAAAACATCCCCCCTTCTCTTCCCTGGCCCCACCCAGGTCACCAATCAGAGAGGTCACCAGGGTGAACTGAAATCAGCTTAGCAACAGTGACCATGCAAAACTGTTCAGAAACAGGTTAAGACAAATGATGCCTCCCAGCCAGACCACAATACTGGGTCTCATAATAGCATCAAATACCAAAGTGTCATCCCTCATCCCACGTGATCTTTCTGGACCCAGAGAGTGACACACAAGGCAGCAGCTAGGAGGGGATGGGACACAGACCAGACCTGCCAGAAGTCGGGCAGGTTGTCACGGTCATGGCCCCTCCCTGGACCTGCCAATGTGGACAGTCTTCTCCCACAACACCCCTGGGCATGGTCACACCATCCCCTTCAGCCCCGTCACCAAAAGCAAATGGACAATGGCCACCGTGACACAAACAGAAGAGGCAGCAATGTGCAACTGGCCCTCTTGTGCGTGGAGACCAACTCCGTGTGGAGACCCCGTGACCACCAAGTGACCAGGCCCAGGCCAGACCACCATCTGGCCCCCATGGCCAACTCACAGAATCATTAGCTAAAGAGATCAGGAATGGCACACTGCTGTCCACGGGCCAAGCCTATCTTTGCAATTAGGTTTCATTAGGACACAACCATACCCACATACTTTGGCCACTTTTTTGCTACAGGGGAAGCGGAGACACAGACCCCATGGCTGGCAAGCACAAATTACTCCCTGGCCTGAAGCATGACGTTTTTCCCTGTTTTGTTGTTTTCCCCAAAGCTTTGGGGTGGTTTGTGACACAGCAAATATTAATCAATACACAAACCTGACCGGGCTTGGTGGCTCAGCCTGTCATCTCAGCACTTTGGAAGGCTGAGGCGAGTGGATTGCCTGAGCCCACGGGTTTGAGACCCACCTGGGCAACTTGGCGAGACCTCGTCTCTACAATAAAAATAAAAAATGATCCGGGCATGGTAGTGCACACCTGTAGTTCTGTCTTCCTAGAAGACTGAGGCAGAAAAGATTGCTGGAGCCCAGCATGTCGAGGCTACGGTGGCTGGGAGCATGCCACTACACTCCAGTTGGG
>NW_007191838.1:0-1484 GCF_000164805.1 Carlito syrichta
CAGTCTTCTCCCACAACACCCCTGGGCATGGTCACACCATCCCCTTCAGCCCCGTCACCAAAAGCAAATGGACAATGGCCACCGTGACACAAACAGAAGAGGCAGCAATGTGCAACTGGCCCTCTTGTGCGTGGAGACCAACTCCGTGTGGAGACCCCGTGACCACCAAGTGACCAGGCCCAGGCCAGACCACCATCTGGCCCCCATGGCCAACTCACAGAATCATTAGCTAAAGAGATCAGGAATGGCACACTGCTGTCCACGGGCCAAGCCTATCTTTGCAATTAGGTTTCATTAGGACACAACCATACCCACATACTTTGGCCACTTTTTTGCTACAGGGGAAGCGGAGACACAGACCCCATGGCTGGCAAGCACAAATTACTCCCTGGCCTGAAGCATGACGTTTTTCCCTGTTTTGTTGTTTTCCCCAAAGCTTTGGGGTGGTTTGTGACACAGCAAATATTAATCAATACACAAACCTGACCGGGCTTGGTGGCTCAGCCTGTCATCTCAGCACTTTGGAAGGCTGAGGCGAGTGGATTGCCTGAGCCCACGGGTTTGAGACCCACCTGGGCAACTTGGCGAGACCTCGTCTCTACAATAAAAATAAAAAATGATCCGGGCATGGTAGTGCACACCTGTAGTTCTGTCTTCCTAGAAGACTGAGGCAGAAAGATTGCTGGAGCCCAGCATGTCGAGGCTACGGTGGCTGGGAGCATGCCACTACACTCCAGTTGGGTAATAGAGTGAGACTCCAACTAAAACTAGCAAACACACAAAAAACACACAAGCCTGAGTTTAACAGCTGTGTATCAGCCATCTCTATCCCACAGATCAGGAAGCTGAGGGTCACGGGGTGAAGGGTCCAGTCGCTTGCCCATGGTCACACCGGGGTGAGTCCATGGGGGATCTGGCAAGGCAGGAGTTAACCCTGTGTGTCTGACATTCAAGTCCCCAGCCCCTCCATGCAGTCTGCTCCCAATGCAGTCCCCAGTTCAGTGATTCTCCATCTCCTCTCCCCTACCCTCTCCTCTCTCATAAATAAAAGATGGTGGGGTAAAATTTCAGGTGAATAAAAAGCTCATCTGTGTCAGGAAGAGCCACTGTGGGCTGAGGAGGCTGATGTGGAGAGAGGCACTTGGTACCCAGGCTCAGGTGGCGACAGGGGTGGCAGGGCCACTTGGAGCTCCCAGAGGACAGGGGACCACTTGCAGCTTCAGTACACAAGGGGTGTGGGAGTGACTCTGGCTGGCCCCCAGGGCTGCCGATGCCCCCACAAGGAAAATTGGTGGGAAGTGTCACTGGACATCCCACCCCCACCAGCACACGCTGTCTTCCCAGCACTCTGGGAGACCGAGGCGGGAGGACCACTTGAGCCCAGGAGTTCAAATCCAGCCTGGCCACATCACAAGACCTCACCTCTACAAAAAATCAAAAATAGCCGGGCATGGTGGCAAGCCCCATCCCAATAGGCCAGTGGA
>NW_007191839.1:0-799 GCF_000164805.1 Carlito syrichta
CGAGAGCACTCATGGAGAAGGAAGGTATGAGTGAAAGTGACAGCTTTTCTTCTTTAGGCATCACATGCAAGCCTTTGCAGCCCCGATCAAGGAGAGACAGCCCCGGCCTTCTACCTGCACTGCTCACACATCCAGCAAGGTGCCGAGTGCTGTCATGAATCAGGACAGAGGCACTGGCAGTTATCCACATGAAGACCAGAGAATCCCAGGTCCTGAGGACCGCTGGACCCAGTGCCCTTCTTCTTCCCTATTAAGAGGTTCAGTGGGAAAATCACTTTGGGGGTGGTCTGCATTGCATTCGCTCTTCCTGCTCCCTGCCTCTCCAGATTCCAGCAGGTGCTGTACACCCACTTTATAAATATTTCTGTGATATCAACATCTGTTGCAGCCCTAGGTCAGGGTTACAGATGTGACTTGCTCTCAAGAGCCCACCATCACTGTGATAACCCTTCCTACAGAGCAGCATGGAAACCAGGAGGCAGAGCACCTCTGTGCAGTGTGGTGGTATTGAACATGCCCATCTGAGGACTGAGGGAGAATACCAACTTTCAGATAGCTGCTTCCCTTCCACACTTCAGTGAAGGGGGCAGTTCCACCAAGATGAAAGAAAGCCACTCCATGTCTCCAAGAGCACCTGTGGCATAGTAGAGTCTGGTTGCTTGCCAATCCTGCTGATGAGTCACAAAGGAGGAGGCTTAGGAGGAGGTCACCAGAGCTCCCAGAGACCCAGGGCCCCTGTTGCCAGTACCAGGAGGGAACAAACTCTGACCTACAGGAAAGGACCTGCTCTGTCCCTTCC
>NW_007191840.1:0-1336 GCF_000164805.1 Carlito syrichta
CTTGAACCCAGGGTCCAGCTTATGCACAGTCACGATGACTGTGCGGACCTGGGCCCCCCAGAGTAAATATGTTACAAGAGCCTCCGGCTATCTAACATTCCGGAAGACCTAACCGGTTCCACCCTGCCCGTCTGACCGTTAGTGGTCAGTCATGGTCAGCCGGAGCCCACGCAAATCAAACACAAACCAACCAATCAGTATCTCTGTAACCGCACTCATACAATCCATCCAATCCTGTGTGGACAAGTTTGTAATACCACCCCACTCCTTCCAAATCGTGTATAAAAAAAATGCTTGCAAACCTGAATCGGGGCTCTCGTTCCTGTACCGGTGCGCCGGTAAGGGACGTGAGCCCAGACTCGAGCCTGAATAAAGACCCTCATGTGATTTGCATCGGAGCTGGCTCTTTGGTGGTCTCTCGGATTCAGGATTTGGGTACAACAAAAGAATGATGCTGGGTGAAGCTCCCTGCCTCATTATTTATAAAAAATCATAGGAAGGGTGAAGAGGACCTATACAAGATACTTGTGTAGTGATACGAAAAGTAGCAAATATTGTTCCTGTACCGGTGCGCCGGTAAGGGACGTGAGCCCAGACTCGAGCCTGAATAAAGACCCTCATGTGATTTGCATCGGAGCTGGCTCTTTGGTGGTCTCTCGGATTCAGGATTCGGGTACAACAAAAGAATGATGCTGGGTGAAGCTCCCTGCCTCATTATTTATAAAAAATCATAGGAAGGGTGAAGAGGACCTATACAAGATACTTGTGTAGTGATACGAAAAGTAGCAAATATTTGCAAAGCTCCTTTAAGCAACTATTTTGTTTCCTTACTCTATGTTTTTTGGGGGTACACAATTTTCTTATATTTATTATGTAGTATTGCAGTGGCCCTATATTATTACACAAATTACAAGTATTGATAGCTTTCATTACGGATGTCCTATCCTAAGGACTTTATTTACCCATCTAAGCTGATGCTCAAAAATATCTTGTGACATTAATCTTTTCTTCACCATTTTGGAGGTTTAGGAAGGTTAAAATTAATCTAAGGTGATAGAGGCAGCAGAGCTGGGCTCAACCATCCACATGACTCAGTCCAAAGTGTTTATCACCAGAGTTTTTCTGTGAACTCTTGAGGGAATCCTGAGTATCTGGGAAAGGTCTTCAGTTCCTGTATGCACAGCCTCTGTCCCTACAGAGGCTTCTCTGGTGATCAACTTCTCCTCTCTACACTCATCTCTATGACAATTGTGTTGCCTAGAGAAGGAAGTTTGAGATGGCTCTCCTTTGTGAGCCCAATTGTTACTCATTGCTGTGGATGTTGGTAGCCACGGGG
>NW_007191841.1:0-973 GCF_000164805.1 Carlito syrichta
ACCTTAAACAATGTAAGTCCAAACAGGCATGACCATAGAAAAGTGCAATACCATACTCTAACACTAACTATTTTGAAATTGGGTGGAAGCATTCTGAAGAATAAAACACTACGCATAAGCAAATAGCTGAACAGTGGAACCTTATGTATTTTTAATATTACAATTTCCAGGTTTGGAATTCCTGAAAGTTAGACTACTGTCCTTATTAACAAACTGTGAAAAAAATGGTGTTAAAACTTAAAGATTTTTTGTTACCTTTCCAACTTCTTACATCTCTAGTGATTGTTTAGGTCCATACATTTATTGTTAAGCAATGAAAGAAATGTCACTGTGACCCACACTTTCATTATGTGATTTAAGTTGAGAATCTAAAAACAAAAAGTTCAGCCTGCTGGATTATTCATCTAAGTTACTTCCTGAATGCAATAGTAATATGTCAATACTACTCTGGGTTTTTTCAATACATTGTGTCATTTGATCCTCAAAACAACAGATAAACAAATATCTTTCCCTCAACTGTGAAATGAGACACTGTAGCTTAAAAACACGACAATGTGTTCAAGGTATATTGCTAAATCTGTTTGAAGAACTCTGCTGGTCTATAGACCCTAATCTCATGTTGTTGATATTTTGCAAATCTGCCTGCTTAAAATAAATATTGATATCTAAGAAATGAACACTTACATCTAATGAAAAGTCAAAATGATATTCACAGCATAATTATTTGCTATTTCGTTTACTATTTTATATACACTGATACTTTTTAACACGTACACTTCGGCACAATTACCTGAGGAAACAAACTCGAAGCAAAAAGAAAAATTACCATAACTGCTCTGTCAATACGTGTAGTTCAAATAAAGACAGCTAGGATACCGTTGATTCTTTTGGGTTGATGATATCTTCTGTGTCTTTTCCTATCAAATGAACTTTAAAACAGGAAAACTTAAACTGTTGTCAAAAAGAGACTACG
>NW_007191842.1:0-825 GCF_000164805.1 Carlito syrichta
ATACACTGATACTTTTTAACACGTACACTTCGGCACAATTACCTGAGGAAACAAACTCGAAGCAAAAAGAAAAATTACCATAACTGCTCTGTCAATACGTGTAGTTCAAATAAAGACAGCTAGGATACCGTTGATTCTTTTGGGTTGATGATATCTTCTGTGTCTTTTCCTATCAAATGAACTTTAAAACAGGAAAACTTAAACTGTTGTCAAAAAGAGACTACCTTAGAAATTTCAAATTATATCAAAAGAGATATATCCTGATTAGATAAAAAGATGAGATCACATGAAAGTTAGTACTTGAAAGATTATTAATATATACTGAAGGACTACAGAGCTTATTTAAATTCCCTCAGGATGATGTTATTTATCCAAAAAATTCTGCTGATCGATACAACAACTAATGAATCATTATGGTAAAATATTTATAAATCACCGCTTTGCTCCCTGGTTTAACATAGACATTGAAACTCTATCATCGTACTTGATTTGGAGTATAAGGAGCCTGCATAATGCATTTCAGAAGACTTGCACACTCCCACACAATTCCGGATCAATAGCCAAACCAATAAAGTAATGTACTCCACTCCAGGGAAACCTCAGTGATAACATCAATCTGACCTTTAATTAACATTTACTGCTTACTTCTCACACATTCTCCACAACAAAGTTTCCTCTCCCAGAGGCAGTTCATTGGAGAATATATATCACATGCTCACTCATTCACAGAAAGAGAAATTTCGTGATTAACATGATAACAGATAAGGCGAGAAATGATAACTTATCCCGTGATGAAATGAAGAGAGGATGTAAAGGGGCCTGGAT
>NW_007191843.1:0-798 GCF_000164805.1 Carlito syrichta
CAGCTTATTTAAATTCCCTCAGGATGATGTTATTTATCCAAAAAATTCTGCTGATCGATACAACAACTAATGAATCATTATGGTAAAATATTTATAAATCACCGCTTTGCTCCCTGGTTTAACATAGACATTGAAACTCTATCATCGTACTTGATTTGGAGTATAAGGAGCCTGCATAATGCATTTCAGAAGACTTGCACACTCCCACACAATTCCGGATCAATAGCCAAACCAATAAAGTAATGTACTCCACTCCAGGGAAACCTCAGTGATAACATCAATCTGACCTTTAATTAACATTTACTGCTTACTTCTCACACATTCTCCACAACAAAGTTTCCTCTCCCAGAGGCAGTTCATTGGAGAATATATATCACATGCTCACTCATCCACAGAAAGAGAAATTTCGTGATTAACATGATAACAGATAAGGCGAGAAATGATAACTTATCCCGTGATGAAATGAAGAGAGGATGTAAAGGGGCCTGGGAACTCCAGCTATCATTAACTCCATTGAAAGTAAAAAGGTCTTTTGTCATTTCTTCACTGGGCAATAGGCCCAATTATCTAAAATCCTAGCCTAGAATTCAGACACATACCAGAGCAGGGCCCTTCAGGCAAACTCTGATGATCACTTTTGACAAATGTTCTGCTTGACCATAATGCAGTTACTCCAATGCTTTTAGAAAAGGCTACACTTACAATCAAACAGTCTTTTCAAAGTGAAATCCAAAACACATCCAGGTCCACTCCCTGACACACATACCCAGCCACACACACTCTGTGTGTGCAGTCAGG
>NW_007191844.1:0-785 GCF_000164805.1 Carlito syrichta
TGAAACTCTATCATCGTACTTGATTGGAGTATAAGGAGCTGCATAATGCATTTCAGAACACTTGCACACCCCCACACAATTCCAGATCAATAGCCAAACAAATAAAGAGTAATGTACTGCAGTCCAGGGAAACCTCGGTGATAACATCAATCTGACCTTTAATTAACATTTACTGCTTATTTCTCACACATTCTCCACAACAAAGTTTCCTCTCCCAGAGGCAGTTCATTGGAGAATATTTATCACATGCTCATTCATCCACAGAAAAGAGAAATTTCGTGATTAACATGATAACAGATAAGGCGAGAAATGATAACTTATCCCATGATGAAATGAAGAGAGGATGTAAAGGGGCCTGGGAACTCCAGCTATCATTAACTCCATTGAAAGTAAAAAGGTCTTTTGTCATTTCTTCACTGGGCAATAGGTCCAATTATCTAAAATCCTTGCCTAGAATTCAGACACATACCAGAGCAGGGCCCTTCAGGCAAACTCTGATGATCACTTTTGACAAATGTTCTGCTTGACCATAATGCAGTTACTCCAATGCTTTTAGAAAAGAGTACACTTACAATCAAACAATCTTTTCAAAGTGAAACCCAAAACACATCCAGGTCCACTCCCTGACACACACACCCAGCCACACACACTCTCTGTGTGCAGTCAGGTGTCTTTTGGCCATTTACAACAGAGAGTAAGTTGCTGAATAAACATTTAATTCATGCAACCAAAACCCTGAAAGACCGAGCTCCAAATATAAAGTTTTGCATTCCTGGGGCACACTG
>NW_007191845.1:0-3217 GCF_000164805.1 Carlito syrichta
TTCTCTCCCAGAGGCAGTTCATTGGAGAATATATATCACATGCTCACTCATTCACAGAAAGAGAAATTTCGTGATTAACATGATAACAGATAAGGCGAGAAATGATAACTTATCCCGTGATGAAATGAAGAGAGGATGTAAAGGGGCCTGGGAACTCCAGCTATCATTAACTCCATTGAAAGTAAAAAGGCCTTTTGTCATTTCTTCACTGGGCAATAGGCCCAATTATCTAAAATCCTAGCCTAGAATTCAGACACATACCAGAGCAGGGCCCTTCAGGCAAACTCTGATGATCACTTTTGACAAATGTTCTGCTTGACCATAATGCAGTTACTCCAATGCTTTTAGAAAAGACTACACTTACAATCAAACAATCTTTTCAAAGTGAAATCCAAAACACATCCAGGTCCACTCCCTGACACACATACCCAGCCACACACACTCTCTGTGTGCAGTCAGGTGTCTTTTGGCCATTTACAACAGAGAGTAAGTTGCTGAATAAATATTTAATTCATGCAAACAAAACCCTGAAAGACCGAGCTGCAAATATAAAGTTTTGCATTCCTGGGGCACACTATATAGATATATCCTTTTTAAAAAAATCCACTTACAGCTGTCCCTTAAAGGAATAAAATGGAAAACAAAAGAATTATTCACACATAAGCCTGGATCAAACAAAAGCCGCTTATAACCTTCTGGCCACCCACCATTACTCTAGAAACATTATTTCCATGATTAAATCGGAAGCCCCAAAGGCTTAGAAAACTAAAAGTACCTGGGCTCGGTGGTTCAGCCTGTAATTCCAGCACTTTGAGAGGCTGAGGTGAGCTGACTGCTGAGCCCACGGGTTCGAGACCCACCTGGGCAATTTGGTGAGACCTCATCTCTACAATAAAATTTAAATAAATAGTTGGGAGTGGTAGCACACGCCCATAGCTCCAGCTACTTGGAAGGCTGAGGCAGAAGGATTGCCATTGACAAGCAAGTTGAGGATGCAGTGGTCGGGAGCTACTAGTGCTCTCCAGTCTGGGTGACAGAGCGAGACTCCAACTCAAAAAAAAAAAAAAAGAAAAGTAAAAGAAGTCAAGTAGAACTGCCCAGGAAGCCAACAGTACTAGCTAGCTGTAATCTATTTCAAGGTTGCTGTTGCAATCAAGTGACACTGTTGCAACTTCCCCGTGCGCACACACACACTCACACACACACACCCGAAAAACATGCTCTAGGAAATGCACACACGTGGCAGCAATGTGCACACCAACATTGAAACGAGAACAATGCCTACAGACAGCAGCGCAGGATCCACATGAAAAAAGGCACATATCAGTGTGCACCAATCATGCACACTACGTGACAAACAGACACACAGACACCCAGTCCCGCATGTATTCGCCCCTACCCCAAAATCCGTGTCTGACACGCCGTGCAAATTCACATAGAATGTTTGACTCAGAAATGCTGCACATACACAAAGACAGTGCACAGAGTTAGTCACAAAATTCGAATGGTGGAGGAGTGGAAAGTGTGCCGTATTTGCTACACTCAGGTCTCCTGAGCAGCAGAGACTGGAGAGAAAACACCAAGTGCTTCACCCTAGAGACCCACTGCCAAGCCCACTGAGCACAGTTCTGGGAGTAGTTTCTCGGAGATTCCTGGTGCGGGCTCAAGGAGAGAGTCGCTACATGCCACCGAGCATTCTCGGGCATATATAAACACGCGCATTCACACACACACACACACAAACACACACACACACACACACACACACACACACACACACACACACACACACACACACACGGGTCAGGGGCGAACCCACACCCACCGAATGAGAAACAGCAAGAGCATGGCAAGCAAGCAGTGACTGGGGAAGGAATGTGTCATCTCTGGCGCCATAGGCTGCTGCCAGGAGAGCAGTGGAGCCTGCAGACAGTGTGGTTGAAGGGTTGGGGGAGCTACCTACCAGAAAGGCAGCGTCCACCCAGGTGTGATCTTTCTTCATCTTGTCTTTCGTTTAATGCATCTCATTGATGCGTCTGATGACGAGCTGGCGAATTCCAGGGGTTGCTTTGTGTTCCACTCAGGCCCAATAACCCAATGACTCTGTGTCCGCACTCCCTTTTCGGAGGTGGGGGGAGGGCACGGGTGTTGTCGTCATTGGTCTGGAGGAAAAAATCGGGCAGTGGAGGGGAGCTGGTGGGGGCAGCAGCAGAATGGGATCCCTGGCCTCCACTCTGACAGCTCAGGAGCTGCTGAGCTCGGCCCCCCTCACAATACATTTTAATATAACGGAAAATGAACGGCCGCGTGTAAAATCGGGCGCGCAAACTCCCTGCTGACCCTTGCCCCGGCCACGCCCTAAACCGTCAAGAGACATTTCACATCACGCTCCAATGCCGCCGCCTCCCCCAAATGCATGGGATCCTGTCCACCCAGTGCAGGCGGGGCCTGCTGTTTCCCTCTGTCCTGCCTTGGCATTTGTAACTTCTGCTCGAACCCACGTGACAACTCAACCGCTCTGTACTGTACACTCTCATTCACACACTCACACACACACTCCAACTACTCTGCTCAGCTGGACTCTCAGAACCCTGCTGAGGCTGGGCTGGGTGGCATCCCAGTGTATTGTTGAAAGGGTACTCAGTAAGCCTCTTCTGATGCACAACCAATAATGGACATGCAACTTTACACAACTTTGGCCACCTGCCAAACCTTAAACAATGTAAGACGAAAGAGCCATACCATAGAAAAATGCACGCCATTCCCTAACACTAATTATTTTGAAATTGGGTGGAATCATTCTGAAGAATAAAACATTGCATGTATGCAAATAGCTGAACTGTTGATCCTTACATATTTTTAATATTACAATTTCCAGGTTTGGAATTCATGAAAATTAGACTGCTGTCCTTATTAACAAACTGCGAAAAAAATGGTGTTAAGACTAAAGATTCTCTGTTACCTTTCCAACTTCTTACATCTCTAGTGATTGTTTAGGTCCATAGATTTATTGTTAAGCAACGAAAGAAATGTCATTGTGACCTACACTTCCATTATGTTGATTTGAGTTGAGTATCTAAAAACAAAAGGTTCACCCCAGCAGGATTATTCATTTAAGTTACTTCCTGAATGTAATAGTTATGTGTCAGCAGTACTCTGGGATTTTTCAATACATTGTGTCATTTGATCCTCAAAACAACAGATAAACGAATATCTG
>NW_007191846.1:0-828 GCF_000164805.1 Carlito syrichta
AAATAATTAAATAAATAAAATAAAATATAAAAGTGTTACATTTTTCCTAAGAAATAAAAAAATTGACATGTGTTACATAGAATGCATAATTTTATTGTGCTAACTGAATTGTTAAGATTTGGAAATGTGTTTCATGTTTTAGCAAAATATTTGGCATTCTAACATGGTGAACATTAAATCCATAGTGAAATTCAGAGTGCAGTACTTAGTTTCTTACAGATTATTTATAGAAGTACATGTGGTGGATGCTAGCAAAGAGCCCACCTACAGTCATGTAATGTAAATGAATCATTTTCACTGCTTAAAATTCCAGTTGGAAAAAATCTATTAACTGAAAAAAATCTAAAGCATAGGAATTTATAGAGTTAACAACTTCCTTTCTAAAGTCACTTGAAGTCACTCTTAACTAGCTCAGAATCAGAATTCACAATTTCTAGACTGTCTTGGTCCAAGTTTTTGTAACCACAGAGTTGCAGAATACTTCCTAGCAGTGATTCTAGCAAGCACTGTCAGAGATCAGCATGTTTAATTTATGCTATGAATAGGAACGGTGGTCGTTTTAATAAAATGGCCTCCACAAATTCTTTAAAACATTTTTCATCTCTAAGTGTGTTCTATCTTCCCTCCCACAGAAATCTCAGTGGACTTGTGATGTCTCTAAAGATAGTTAAAACATGTGTCTTGCACCTGGCTATCTTGAATGCTTATTCTTGGAATGGTTTTTCTTGGGTTCATGCTATTGGGACACAGTTGTTTGAATGCTGTGGGAAGCCCAAGACACAAGAGAGAATACATACTGGTGCTCCATTTTATACTTTGAGTGATTCC
>NW_007191847.1:0-4065 GCF_000164805.1 Carlito syrichta
TATGGTGTTAGAGTCAATGTCTTTCTTTAGTTTTCCTAGAAGTTGCTTTATGAATGTTGGCGCACCTATGTTGGGTGCATATATGTTTAGGATAGATATTTCTTGTTGATGGAGTGAACCTTTTATCATTATGTAGTGGCCATCTGTATCTTTTTTAATTTTGATAGCTTAAATGGTATTTTGTCTGAAATTAGGATCACAACTCCTCCTTTCTTTTGTGTTCCATTCGCCTGAAAATTTGTTTCCCATCCTCTTACTTTGAGTCTGTGTATGTCCTTTCTAGTGAGATGGGTCTCTTGAAGGCAGTATATTGTTGCCTGGTGATATTTTATCCATTTTGTCATTCTATGTCTTTTCAGTGGTGCGTTTAGTCCATTCACATTCAGACTAACTATTGAAATGTGAGAGTTCGTCCCTATCATGGAGTTCTTATTGAGTTGTTGTTCTTCCACTTATTTTCTTTTTTCTATTTTTTTTTTTTGTCTTTCTTTTGGTTTTTGGGATGGTTCATGTATATTTTATTCTTTTCCCTGTACTCTTGTGAAGAACTTTGTTCTTTTTTCCTTTTCTTCTGTGTTTAGTACTTTCTTAAGTGTTTCATGTAGAGATGGTTTTGTGGCTGCATAAGTTCTTAGGGATTGGATATCTGGGAAAGATTTTAATTCTCCCTCACTGATGAAGCTTAGCTTGGCCGGGTAGGTTATTCTTGGTTGAAATTGTTTATGTTTTAGGACTTTGAAGATAGGCTCCAAGCTCTCCTAGCCTGCAGGGTTTCTGCAGATAAGTCTGCTGCTATTCTGATTGGTCTTCCATGGTAGGTGATTTGGCCTTTTTCTCTTGCTGCCTTTAGGATTTTTTCTTTTGTGCCTACTTTATTTAGGTGAATTATTATGTGTCTAGGAGTTGGTGTTCTCATTTGTTGTCTTGTGGGGGTTCTCTGAATCTCTTGTGTTTGAATTTTTGTATCACTGATTAGATAAGGGAAGTTTTCTTGTATGATCTCATGAAAAGTTTGTTCCAACGTGGTCTCTGTTTCTCTTTCTGCCTCAGGGAGTCCGATTATTCTTAGGTTAGGCCTCTTGAGATAGTCACTCATCTCTTGAAGGTTTTGTTCTGTCTTTTCGAGCTTATTTTCTGTGTTTTTAAGAGTTTGGGTTATTTCTATATTTTGGTCCTCAAGCTCTGAGATTCTTTCTTCTGCTTGGGTAATTCTGCTTTCCATGCTTATCAATTTGTTATTTATTTCATTCACAGTATTCTTTATTACTGTTATCTCAGATATCAGCTCCTTCCTGTTTCTTCTTGTGTCTCCTCAATTCTTTTTAATCTCTCCATTATTGTTTTGATATCTACATGTGCAGTTTGAGACCCTTCATTCTGGGGACTTTTCATTGTTTGCATTCCAAAGTCAGATTTCTCAGTGTCTGCTCTCCCAGGCATCTGGGAGAGACCCATACTCTTCTTTTGGTTTTTCTTCATTTCTGTAGATTTTTCTCCCTCTCCCCCTTTCCGTCCCCCTCTTCAATTCTGTTTTTGAGGGAAGGTGGGGTTGCTTTTATTTCTCTTCTGCAATGACCTGTTCTTCCTTATGAGGGTCTTCTGGCTTTGTTCACTTTTCCCTCTGCTTTACAGTCTGTCTATTCAGCAGTATGCAGTCTTGGTCCTTAGATTTAAAAAGGGGGCATATAGAAGAGGAAAATAATGGTCAATAGGGAGTTAGAAAGAGAGAAGTGCGAGAGGGAAAACAGATATACATACCAACTATCAGGTGAGAACGAGACACAGGGCTGGGAAGAGGTGAAGAAAGACACGTAAGAAAGATTCCCTAAAGAGTACTGATAGCTACACAGAGACAGGGCAATAAAATCGAGAAACAGTGTAAGTCAGAAGGTAAACAACAAATGTGATTTAAACCAACAGTTACAATGATAAAATCATAAGTCAAAATAAGCGAAAGAGAGAAGTGCGAGAGGGATAACAGATACTTGAAAACCTTAAGGAAATGGAGGACTTTCTGAGATCACACAACCTACCTAAGTTGGAACAAGAAGAAATTGAGACCCTAAATAAACCAATAATAATGAAGGAAATCGAGTACGTAATAAGAAAACTTCCTACAAAAAAAAGCCCTGGCCCAGATGGCTTTCCAGCAGAATTCTACAAGACATTTAAGGAGGAGCTGATACCAATCCTACTGAAGGTATTCCAGGTGATTGAAAAAGATGGAACACTCCCCAGATCATTTTACGAAGCCAACATCACATTGATACCCAAGCCAGGTAAAGATCCAGCAAAGAAAGAGAACTATAGGCCAACATCTTTGATGAACATAGATGCTAAAATTCTCAACAAGATCCTAGCAAACCGGATTCAGCAATACATCTCAAAAATCATCCATCATGACCAAGTAGGCTTCATTCCTGGGATGCAAGGCTGGTTCAACATTTGTAAAACCATATATGTTATTAAATACATCAACAGATGTCAAAACAAAAACCACATGATTATTCATTACATGCAGAAAAAGCTTTTGATAAAATCCAGCACCCCTTTTTGATAAAAAACCCTTGAGCATCTAGGCATATAGGGAACATACCTCAAAATAGTAAAAGCCATCTACGAGAAACCCACAGCGAGCATACTCCTAAATGGACAAAAATTAAAACCATTTCCCCTGAAAACTGGAACAAGATGCCCACTCTCACCCCTCCTGTTCAACATAGTATTGGAAGTCCTGGCTCGAGCAATCAGAGAAGAGAAGGCAGTCAGGGGTATCCAAATAGGAAAAGAGGAAGTCAAGTTATCTCTCTTTGCAGACGACATGATTGTATACCTTGAAAACCCGAGAGAATCTGTCAAAAACCTCCTTACACTGATAAAGACCTTTGGCAAAGTCTCAGGATACAAAATAAATGTACAAAAGACAATCGCATTTCTCTACACCAATAATAAACAAACAGAAATCCAAATAAAAAACACAATTCCATTCACAATAGACACAAAAAAATTGAAATACCTTGGCATCTTCCTAACCAGAGACGTGAAAGAGACCTTTACAAGGAAAACTACAAAACACTGCTCAAAGAAATCAAAGTTGACACAAACAAATGGAAAAATATCCCATGCTCATGGATCGGAAGAATCAACATTGTGAAGATGTCCATCTTACCTAAGGCAATCTACAAATTCAATGCAATACCCATCAAATTACCAGCAACATTCTTCTCAGACCTAGAAAAAACAATCCACGAATTCATATGGAAACACAAACATTCAAGAATAGCCAGAACAATCCTCAGCAAAAAAAAAAAAAAACAAAGCAGGTGGTATCACACTACCAGACTTCAAACTTTACTATAAGGTTACAATCATCAAAACAGCTTGGTATTGGTATAGGAACAGGCATATAGATCAATGGAATAGAATTGAGATCCCAGAAGCAAAACCTCAATTTCTCAACCAACTCATCTTTGACAAAGCCTCCACCACCTACCACTGGGGAGAGGAGAACCTATTCAGTAAATGGTGCTGGGAAAACTGGCTGACCACATGCAGAAGATTGAAACAGGACCCCTATCTATCCCCATGCACAAAGGTTAATTCCAAATTGATCAGAGACCTAAATGTAAAACCTCAAACCATAAGAACCTTAGAAAATGAAGAAAAAACCCTCATGGAAATCGGAACTGGCATCCAATTCCTGAACAAAACCCAAAACCCACAGCTCATAAGAGAGAAAATAGATAAGTGGGACCTTATTAAACTGACAAGCTTCTGCAAAGCCAAAGAAACCATCAAGAGAGCAGGGAGACAGCCTACAGACTGGGAAAAATATTTGCCAACTCCAGGTCCGACAAAGGCTTAACATCCTGTATCTACAAGGAACTCAAACGTGCTGAAAAGAAAAAAACAAACAACCCCATTATGAAATGGGCAAAAGATATGACAGACACTTCATAAAGGAAGACATCCAAGCAGCCAACAAACACATGAAGAATGTTCAGCCTCACTAATCATCAGGAGATGCAAATCAAACCACACTGAGATACACCTACCCCAGTCAGA
>NW_007191848.1:0-971 GCF_000164805.1 Carlito syrichta
GTATCCACTTGTGAGGAAAAGTGACTACCATTTTTCAGAAATCAAAAGTGGAAAATTAAAAGAATAATGCAAACTCTTCAAACCCAGAAACGCTTTATGTTTTCAAAGAGTTCCGCGAAGTCCCATGTCCAGTCGTTTATATCAGTTTTCAGAAGTCCACTTACCAGACACTCTTTGGATGTGTCTTCAGTTCTACCCTTGACTAGTCACGATGCATGACATTTTCCACCAAACCGTATCTGCTGTTCACCCTGCCTACTTAATAAATACCTGCCCTGTCCCAGAATGTAATACGATAGCTGTAACTGTAGAGAAGGTTTGCCTGGGCTCCCCGCTTCAGAATTACTTCTTAGACTCCCAAAGGAATGCCACCATCTTATTTACATTCCATTTCGGTCCTTGAAACAACACCACAAAGGGGCATCAATCTGCTTGTCATTCCTACTTGGTCCTGAGAGCAACACCACAAAAGGGCATCAACATGCTAATCATTCCTACTCGGTTCTATTCCAACAGAAGCTGCAGTGACACTGGGTCCTGTCCGGTGCAGAAGGCATCATTTACATGCTTTTGTATCATAGTTTTTCTTTGGAGTAGGAGTCTCACTCTGTCATCCAGACTGCATTGTAGTGGCACGCTCCAGGTCACCGCAGCCTAGACCTGCTGGGCTCTGGCGATTCTTCCACCTCAGTCTTCCAAGTAGCTGGAATTACAGGTGTGAGCCACCACGGCCAGCTAATTTTTGATTTATTGTAGAGTTGAAGTTTTACCAAGTGTCGGGGTGGGTCTCGAACCCGTGGGCTCAGGCGATCCACTCGCCTCGGCCTCCCAAAATGCTGGGATCACGGTCTCAGTCACCGAGCCCGTCCTACAAAAAAAATTTTTTTTGCATATAATTTAAAAAACGGATCTGTCTTTATAATTTTATGTTATTAAACAGACCACTCAATATCATTATTTTCTTTTATTTA
>NW_007191849.1:0-761 GCF_000164805.1 Carlito syrichta
GCCCTGTCCCAGAATGTAATACGATAGCTGTAACTCTAGGGAAGGTTGCCTGGGCTCCCTGCTTCAGAATTACTTCTTAGACTCCCAAAGGAATGCCACCATCTTGTTTACATTCCATTTCGGTCCTTGAAACAACACCACAAAGGGGCATCAATCCGCTTGTCATTCCTACTTGGTCCTGAGAGCAACACCACAAAAGGGCGTCAGCACGCCAGTCATTCCTACTCGGTTCTATTCCAACAGAAGCTGCACTGACACTGGGTCCTGTCCGGTGCCGAAGGCATCATTTACATGCTTCTGTATCATAATTTTTCTTTGGAGTAGGAGTCTCACTCTGTCATCCAGACTGCATTGTAGTGGCACGCTCCAGGTCACCGCAGCCTCCACCTGCTGGGCTCTGGCGATTCTTCCACCTCAGTCTTCCAAGTAGCTGGAATTACAGGCGTGAGCCACCACGGCCAGCTAATTTTTGATTTATTGTAGAGATGAAGTTTTACCAAGTGTCGGGGTGGGTCTCGAACCCGTGGGCTCAGGCGATCCACTCGCCTCGGCCTCCCAAAATGCTGGGATCACGGTCTCAGTCACCGAGCCCGTCCTACCAAAAAAAATTTCTTTTGCATATAATTTAAAAAACGGATCTGTCTTTATAATTTTATGTTATTAAACAGACCACTCACTATCATTATTTTCTTTTATTTTTGGAGACAGAGTCACCCTCTGTCATGCAGGCTGGAGTGCAATGGAACGATCGGAGCTCACCG
>NW_007191850.1:0-858 GCF_000164805.1 Carlito syrichta
ATACGATAGCTGTAACTGTAGGGAAGGTTTGCCTGGGCTCCCTGCTTCAGAATCACTTCTTAGACTCCCAAAGGAATGCCACCATCTTGTTTACATTCCATTTCGGTCCTTGAAACAACACCACAAAGGGGCATCAATCCGCTTGTCATTCCTACTTGGTCCTGAGAGCAACACCACAAAAGGGCGTCAGCACGCCAGTCATTCCTACTCGGTTCTATTCCAACAGAAGCTGCACTGACACTGGGTCCTGTCCGGTGCCGAAGGCATCATTTACATGCTTCTGTATCATAATTTTTCTTTGGAGTAGGAGTCTCACTCTGTCATCCAGACTGCATTGTAGTGGCACGCTCCAGGTCACCGCAGCCTCGACCTGCTGGGCTCTGGCGATTCTTCCACCTCAGTCTTCCAAGTAGCTGGAATTACAGGCGTGAGCCACCACGGCCAGCTAATTTTTGATTTATTGTAGAGATGAAGTTTTACCAAGTGTCGGGGTGGGTCTCGAACCCGTGGGCTCAGGCGATCCACTCGCCTCGGCCTCCCAAAATGCTGGGATCACGGTCTCAGTCACCGAGCCCGTCCTACCAAAAAAAATTTCTTTTGCATATAATTTAAAAAACGGATCTGTCTTTATAATTTTATGTTATTAAACAGACCACTCAATATCATTATTTTCTTTTATTTTTGGAGACAGAGTCACCCTCTGTCATGCAGGCTGGAGTGCAATGGAACGATCGGAGCTCACCACAGCATCCATCTCCTAGTCACAGATACTCCTTCCCCCTTAGCCTCTCAAGCGGCTGGGACCATGGCGTGTTCCACCCATAACTGCCCGATTTTTTAAATTTTTGGTGGTGTTGA
>NW_007191851.1:0-775 GCF_000164805.1 Carlito syrichta
CGAGAGCAACACCACAAAAGGGCGTCAGCACGCCAGTCATTCCTACTCGGTTCTATTCCAACAGAAGCTGCACTGACACTGGGTCCTGTCCGGTGCCGAAGGCATCATTTACATGCTTCTGTATCATAATTTTTCTTTGGAGTAGGAGTCTCACTCTGTCATCCAGACTGCATTGTAGTGGCACGCTCCAGGTCACCGCAGCCTCCACCTGCTGGGCTCTGGCGATTCTTCCACCTCAGTCTTCCAAGTAGCTGGAATTACAGGCGTGAGCCACCACGGCCAGCTAATTTTTGATTTATTGTAGAGATGAAGTTTTACCAAGTGTCGGGGTGGGTCTCGAACCCGTGGGCTCAGGCGATCCACTCGCCTCGGCCTCCCAAAATGCTGGGATCACGGTCTCAGTCACCGAGCCCGTCCTACCAAAAAAAATTTCTTTTGCATATAATTTAAAAAACGGATCTGTCTTTATAATTTTATGTTATTAAACAGACCACTCAATATCATTATTTTCTTTTATTTCTGGAGACAGAGTCACCCTCTGTCATGCAGGCTGGAGTGCAATGGAACGATCGGAGCTCACCACAGCATCCATCTCCTAGTCACAGATACTCCTTCCCCCTTAGCCTCTCAAGCGGCTGGGACCATGGCGTGTTCCACCCATAACTGCCCGATGTTTTAAATTTTTTGTGGTGTTGAGATCTGTGTATTTTAACCAACCTGATCTCCTGAGCTTAAGTGATCCTACTGCCTCAGCCTCCTAAAGTGCTGGGTATGA
>NW_007191852.1:0-1056 GCF_000164805.1 Carlito syrichta
GCTTCTGTATCATAGTTTTTCTTTGGAGTAGGAGTCTCACTCTGTCATCCAGACTGCATTGTAGTGGCACGCTCCAGGTCACCGCAGCCTCGACCTGCTGGGCTCTGGCGATTCTTCCACCTCAGTCTTCCAAGTAGCTGGAATTACAGGCGTGAGCCACCACGGCCAGCTAATTTTTGATTTATTGTAGAGATGAAGTTTTACCAAGTGTCGGGGTGGGTCTCGAACCCGTGGGCTCAGGCGATCCACTCGCCTCGGCCTCCCAAAATGCTGGGATCACGGTCTCAGTCACCGAGCCCGTCCTACCAAAAAAAATTTTTTTTGCATATAATTTAAAAAACGGATCTGTCTTTATAATTTTATGTTATTAAACAGACCACTCAATATCATTATTTTCTTTTATTTTTGGAGACAGAGTCACCCTCTGTCATGCAGGCTGGAGTGCAATGGAACGATCGGAGCTCACCACAGCATCCATCTCCTAGTCACAGATACTCCTTCCCCCTTAGCCTCTCCAGCGGCTGGGACCATGGCGTGTTCCACCCATAACTGCCTGATTTTTTAAATTTTTTGTGGTGTTGAGATCTGTGTATTTTAACCAACCTGATCTCCTGAGCTTAAGTGATCCTACTGCCTCAGCCTCCTAAAGTGCTGGTATGACAGGCACAATCTCTCCGTGTCTGGCCTTTATTTCCATGAATTTAAGAGGTGTAAATAGTCTGTGTTCTGTGCTTCAGTCGTACCTACCAACTCCACGTGTGCCCATGGTACCCAACAGGTAATTTTTTATCCCTCTACCCTTTCTGTTCTCCCTTTTCTGAGTCTCCAGCGTTCCTTATAACATTTTCTGTGTCTTGGGGATTTTTTTTTTTTTTTTGGAACCGAGTTTCACCGCTTGAGAGGATTCTTCATTTAGCTCCCATGTATAAGTGAGAGCATGTGATGTTGGTTTTTCCGTTCCCGGGTTAGTTCACTTGGGATGATGGGCTCCAAGTTCATCCCAGTTGTTGCCAGTGACACTGCTTTATTCTTTTTGATAGCTGAATAGTATCCACG
>NW_007191853.1:0-852 GCF_000164805.1 Carlito syrichta
CCAAATTAAGTATACTGTGATGCAGGAAACAGATGTGATATTTCTAGAGAAATCAGACTATGAGACCACAGCCTAGTCATCCAATGAAAAGGTTTTCTTCCTGTGGTTTGAGCAGGTTTTATGTGTGTGGGATGGAAAAGGACTGAAGAGGAAGAACAAGAAATACCTTACCACTGAATGAATTAAAAGAATTTCAAAACATTTGTGTAGAAGAAATACTATTTGAATCCTAAAGACACTATAATACATGCAACATAGTCTTAAGTTACTTAAATTTCACATCGGTCTCTTCATTTGTGTAATGTCTAATTATTAAATATACTCTATAATGAAGACTACTGTGCAATGTATAAATTATTCACAGAAAGCAAGTTAGGAATGTGGCAGGAGGTGGCATATGCTCAAATATATTCCTTGTGTGATGAGTGAATAAACACAGAAACACATGTGGCTGATTCGTCGGCCTCACCTGGGCTGCCACTAGCCCAGCGGCAAGAAGGAAAGGTTGATAGCAGTTAAAGGTATTTCCCTTTGAAAGGCAAGTTGCAACTTTAAAGGCCCGCCCGGCGTCAGGCAGGTTTTGTTTAAGAAAGGCCAAATGGCCCAGAGACTGGCTGTTTCATGGAAATGAAAAAGAGTCTTATCTAAAGTCCCCCTTCTGAGTTTTACAATCCTGCAGTTCCTGGAAACCATTTGTTCTTTGAAAAATCTGATTTTGCTAAGTACAGCCTTGTAAGATTCCAAAGGAAGTATGTAATCACTCAACACGACCCCCCTCCCTTACCTAAGCGAGGGTATAAGACCCCCAGGTCACCTGGGTCTGGGGGGCTCGAGCTTGATTTGGATGCATGA
>NW_007191854.1:0-974 GCF_000164805.1 Carlito syrichta
TGTGCAATGTATAAATTATTCACAGAAAGCAAGTTAGGAATGTGGCAGGAGGTGGCATATGCTCAAATATATTCCTTGTGTGATGAGTGAATAAACACAGAAACACATGTGGCTGATTCGTCGGCCTCACCTGGGCTGCCACTAGCCCAGCGGCAAGAAGGAAAGGTTGATAGCAGTTAAAGGTATTTCCCTTTGAAAGGCAAGTTGCAACTTTAAAGGCCCGCCCGGCGTCAGGCAGGTTTTGTTTAAGAAAGGCCAAATGGCCCAGAGACTGGCTGTTTCATGGAAATGAAAAAGAGTCTTATCTAAAGTCCCCCTTCTGAGTTTTACAATCCTGCAGTTCCTGGAAACCATTTGTTCTTTGAAAAATCTGATTTTGCTAAGTACAGCCTTGTAAGATTCCAAAGGAAGTATGTAATCACTCAACACGACCCCCCTCCCTTACCTAAACGAGGGTATAAGACCCCAGGTCACCTGGTCTGGGGGGCTCGAGCTTGATTTGGATGCATGAGATTCTCGGCCCGCTGTGTTGTGCTAGCCAGCGTAATACAGTGCCACTTCCTATAACTGTCTCGGTGTCACGATCTCTCTATTTTTCCTGCTACAGTCCCGCCCCCCCCCAAGAAAACCGTTTTTAAATAGAAGAGAAGCAATGTTTCATCAAGAGCTGGTCAGAGCCAGATAGGTTCTGCTGTTCAGAAACTACAGCGGTGGCATTTACTGCTGTTCTTGTTCTTGTTGTAAAGATCTTGCAAAGATCTATCTGGGGCTTGGTTGAACGTGATGAGGGAAAAAACGTCTCAGGGATTCGTTCATCTACTCCTTCGACAGATAGTTTTTTGCTTTCCATTATGCCCGGTGCCAAGGCTCTCCCCAGAGAGCCAGAGAGATTATGGGAACCGAGTGCATGCCGAAAAGGAATGGACAGAACTCCCGTGGGAACATGCATAAATGAAACAGCATCAGCCGGGACA
>NW_007191855.1:0-1036 GCF_000164805.1 Carlito syrichta
TATCTAAAGTCCCCCTTCTGAGTTTTACAATCCTGCAGTTCCTGGAAACCATTTGTTCTTTGAAAAATCTGATTTTGCTAAGTACAGCCTTGTAAGATTCCAAAGGAAGTATGTAATCACTCAACACGACCCCCCTCCCTTACCTAAACGAGGGTATAAGACCCCAGGTCACCTGGTCTGGGGGGCTCGAGCTTGATTTGGATGCATGAGATTCTCGGCCCGCTGTGTTGTGCTAGCCAGCGTAATAAAGTGCCACTTCCTATAACTGTCTCGGTGTCACGATCTCTCTATTTTTCCTGCTACAGTCCCGCCCCCCCCAAGAAAACCGTTTTTAAATAGAAGAGAAGCAATGTTTCATCAAGAGCTGGTCAGAGCCAGATAGGTTCTGCTGTTCAGAAACTACAGCGGTGGCATTTACTGCTGTTCTTGTTCTTGTTGTAAAGATCTTGCAAAGATCTATCTGGGGCTTGGTTGAACGTGATGAGGGAAAAAACGTCTCAGGGATTCGTTCATCTACTCCTTCGACAGATAGTTTTTTGCTTTCCATTATGCCCGGTGCCAAGGCTCTCCCCAGAGAGCCAGAGAGATTATGGAACCGAGTGCATGCCGAAAGGAATGGACAGAACTCCCGTGGGAACATGCATAAATGAAACAGCATCAGCCGGGACAAGTGCCTGTGACTAAGAAGACATACAGCGAGTGGCTTGCTGGGGGAAAGACTCGCCTCCGGCTGGGGCTGGGTGAGCCGCCTCTGCGGAGCGGCAGCTTTGTGGGCCTAAAGAGAAAAACCAGGTGCGCAAAAGGCCTTAAGACGGAACATTCCTGGTCTGTCTGAAAACCCACTGAGGCCAAGTCGCAAGTGGAAAGGACGCGCGCACCAGTTGGACGACTTCAGTTTATTACCAACCACACACCGGCTCTTTGAACGTGCCAGAGATCCGGTGCTTTATGACTCACGCGAGACTGTTCTCTCGCGTTCCTGAGCCTTGGCTTCTCCAGCACCGTTTCCCATTGGAGAACGCCGACACTGCTGCCC
>NW_007191856.1:0-891 GCF_000164805.1 Carlito syrichta
ACTCTCACTTTCCGCATTTGAAACTTTAGTATAAGTTTACAATAATCCAAACAGCCTGGTATTGCTACTGGAAAAGGTCCATAGGCTGATGGGTCAGGACAGAGAGTGAAATCCTCAAATTCTCACCGAACTCATCTTTGAAGGAACCTCCAGGACCACTGGGGAATGGAGAACCTATTCAGTACATGTTGCTGGGAAAAGTCTGACTACATGAACAAGATTCAAACAGGACCCCTCATTATCACCATACACATTAACTCTCAATGGATCAAAGAGCTAAACGTAAAACAACAAATTATAATCATCACAGAAACACAGGAGACTCCTTTATGAAAACTGGAACCGGCAGCTACTCTCTTCAGCTCCCTCAATACCCATAACTTAAAAACAATGTTAGACACTTGGGATCGTACCAAACGAATTAACTTCTGCAAAATACAAGACACCATCAAAATAGCAAGCAGACAGCCCCCGAATGGGACAGACTATTCTCCAGCTATGTATCTGACAACGTGATAACATCTGTGAGCTACAAGAAAATCAAACACTCAGAAAAAGAGACAAACAATCCCGTTAAAAAGTGGCAAAAATACATGATTGGACACTTCAAATAGAAGAGATGTGGGAAGCCAGGATACACATGAAAACGTGCTCAGCCTCACTCATCATCAAAGAAATGCAAAGGAAAACCACATTGAACTACCACGTAACCCCTGTAAGAACGGCCTTCATTAATAACACAAACAATATCAGATGCTGGAAAAGATTTGGGGGAAAAAAAATGCTTCTGCACTGCATGTGACTGAAAAGTAGAGCAACATCTTTGGAAATCAGTGTGGCGGTTTCTAAAGGGACAGAATTGACCTACCATGTGACCCTGTATTCCCCTGG
>NW_007191857.1:0-826 GCF_000164805.1 Carlito syrichta
CACCTCCAGGACCACTGGGGAATGGAGAACCTATTCAGTACATGTTGCTGGGAAAAGTCTGACTACATGAACAAGATTCAAACAGGACCCCTCACTATCACCATACACATTAACTCTCAATGGATCAAAGAGCTAAACGTAAAACAACAAATTATAATCATCACAGAAACACAGGAGACTCCTTTATGAAAACTGGAACCGGCAGCTACTCTCTTCAGCTCCCTCAATACCCATAACTTAAAAACAATGTTAGACACTTGGGATCGTACCAAACGAATTAACTTCTGCAAAATACAAGACACCATCAAAATAGCAAGCAGACAGCCCCCGAATGGGACAGACTATTCTCCAGCTATGTATCTGACAACGTGATAACATCTGTGAGCTACAAGAAAATCAAACACTCAGAAAAAGAGACAAACAATCCCGTTAAAAAGTGGCAAAAATACATGATTGGACACTTCAAATAGAAGAGATGTGGGAAGCCAGGATACACATGAAAACGTGCTCAGCCTCACTCATCATCAAAGAAATGCAAAGGAAAACCACATTGAACTACCACGTAACCCCTGTAAGAACGGCCTTCATTAATAACACAAACAATATCAGATGCTGGAAAAGATTTGGGGGAAAAAAAATGCTTCTGCACTGCATGTGGACTGAAAAGTAGAGCAACATCTTTGGAAATCAGTGTGGCGGGTTTCTAAAGGGACAAGAAATTGACCTACCATGTGACCCTGTAATTCCCCTGGGGGGAATAAACCTGGAGGAACTCAGATCTTTTACAGAAGATATCTGCACAAGCATGCTTATTGCAGGTCTAATC
>NW_007191858.1:0-835 GCF_000164805.1 Carlito syrichta
GGACCACTGGGGAATGGAGAACCTATTCAGTACATGTTGCTGGGAAAAGTCTGACTACATGAACAAGATTCAAACAGGACCCCTCATTATCACCATACACATTAACTCTCAATGGATCAAAGAGCTAAACGTAAAACAACAAATTATAATCATCACAGAAACACAGGAGACTCCTTTATGAAAACTGGAACCGGCAGCTACTCTCTTCAGCTCCCTCAATACCCATAACTTAAAAACAATGTTAGACACTTGGGATCGTACCAAACGAATTAACTTCTGCAAAATACAAGACACCATCAAAATACCAAGCAGACAGCCCCCGAATGGGACAGACTATTCTCCAGCTATGTATCTGACAACGTGATAACATCTGTTAGCTACAAGAAAATCAAACACTCAGAAAAAGAGACAAACAATCCCGTTAAAAAGTGGCAAAAATACATGATTGGACACTTCAAATAGAAGAGATGTGGGAAGCCAGGATACACATGAAAACGTGCTCAGCCTCACTCATCATCAGAGAAATGCAAAGGAAAACCACATTGAACTACCACGTAACCCCTGTAAGAACGGCCTTCATTAATAACACAAACAATATCAGATGCTGGAAAAGATTTGGGGGAAAAAAAAATGCTTCTGCACTGCATGTGGACTGAAAAGTAGAGCAACATCTTTGGAAATCAGTGTGGCGGTTTCTAAAGGGACAAGAAATTGACCTACCATGTGACCCTGTAATTCCCCTGGTGAGAACAAACCTGGAGGAACTCAGATCTTTTACAGAAAGATATCTGCACAAGCATGCTTATTGCAGGTCTAATCACATTTGAAAAAAACC
>NW_007191859.1:0-763 GCF_000164805.1 Carlito syrichta
CGTCTGTCCCTTACTAGCTGTGGGATACCAAGATATCACCAGCCTTGCTCATAGTTAAACCTCAAGGACTGACTGTGAATGTTCCAGATTGTAAAGGATTGGGAACTACCTGCATGTGGAGCACGTAGCTAATGGTAGTCATTCTTTATTGTCTGCTTGACCACTTCCATCAGGGTTGGGGCATTTTTGTTTTTTGTGTTTTTTAGTGGGAGTCTCACTTTGTCGCCCAGGCAGGAGTGCAGTGGCATGCTCCTGGCCACCGCAGCCTCGACCCACTGGGCTCTGGTGATCCTTCTGTCTCAGCCTTCCTAGTTGCTAGAATTACAGGCAAGCACTACCATGCCCGACTGATTTTTTGATTTATTGTAGAGATGAGGTCTTGCCAAGTTGCCCAGGCAGGTCTCGATCCTGTGGGCTCAGTCAATCCACTCACCTCAACCTCCCAAAGTGTGGGATTACAGGCTGAGCCACCGAACCCAGCTAAAAAAAGTTTTTAAAAAGCTGAACATAAACAAGTAGGTAATATGATACCATTTCTGAAATAAGATATTCATATATGGGAATGCCTTATTTATAAGCACTGCTTATCAAAAATTTTATATTAAGGTCTCAGTAGTGATTATTTCTGGGTGCATGCTGTTTTTTTTTTTCCTTTTGTACATCTTTATTCTTAAAAGAACAGGCATCACGGGTATGATTTTAAAGCAGTCATAGAAGGAGCAATGGAATGAAGCCAGCATGACTGCAGAGGGCACGCACTTTG
>NW_007191860.1:0-793 GCF_000164805.1 Carlito syrichta
AGGACTGACTGTGAATGTTCCAGATGTAAAGGATTGGGAACTACCTGCATGTGAGCACGTAGCTAATGGTAGTCATTCTTTATGTCTGCTTGACCACTTCCATCAGGGTTGGGGCATTTTTGTTTTTTGTGTTTTTTAGTGGGAGTCTCACTTTGTCGCCCAGGCAGGAGTGCAGTGGCATGCTCCTGGCCACCGCAGCCTCGACCCACTGGGCTCTGGTGATCCTTCTGTCTCAGCCTTCCTAGTTGCTAGAATTACAGGCAAGCACTACCATGCCCGACTGATTTTTTGATTTATTGTAGAGATGAGGTCTTGCCAAGTTGCCCAGGCAGGTCTCGATCCTGTGGGCTCAGTCAATCCACTCACCTCAACCTCCCAAAGTGTGGGATTACAGGCTGAGCCACCGAACCCAGCTAAAAAAAGTTTTTAAAAAGCTGAACATAAACAAGTAGGTAATATGATACCATTTCTGAAATAAGATATTCATATATGGGAATGCCTTATTTATAAGCACTGCTTATCAAAAATTTTATATTAAGGTCTCAGTAGTGATTATTTCTGGGTGCATGCTGTTTTTTTTTTCCTTTTGTACATCTTTATTCTTAAAAGAACAGGCATCACGGGTATGATTTTAAAGCAGTCATAGAAGGAGCAATGGAATGAAGCCAGCATGACTGCAGAGGGCAGGGCACTTTGGAGCCAGGATGGTCAGAAGGATGCTTGTGTGGAAATAGATGTCAGCAGACCTGGCCCCAGAGGGCTGATGCACCCACTGTTGTAAATAGAATGTTTT
>NW_007191861.1:0-1007 GCF_000164805.1 Carlito syrichta
GTGTGGTAGCACGAGCTTGTAGTTCCAGCTACTTGGAAGGTGGAGGTGGAAGGATCACCGGAGTCCAGCAGGTCGAGGCTGCAGTGGCTGGGGGCGACCACTGCACTCCAGTCTGGGTGACTGAGTGAGACTCCAACTCCAAAAAAAAAAAAGTGGTACATATACACAATGGAATATTATGCAACCATAAAGAAGAATATAATCATGAATTCTGCAGCAACCTGTCTGGAATTAGAGTTTATAATACTGAGTGATTTATCACAGAAACAGAGTTCTGAGTATCACATGTTCTCACTCAAAAGTGGACCTTGCACAACTACCATAATACTATAAGAAAAGGATTGACAGTGGTGGGAAACTACGGGGAGGGGTGGCAGCAGGGAGCACCAGGGAGGTGGGGTCTCTCTCTACATGGGGAGGTGGGGGCACATCTCATCAACATGGGAACCTGCACAATGTATATTTGTACACCTAACCCATAATTGCAACTCAAAATTTAAAAATAAAAAATACACATCATAAATTTTTAAAAAAGGAGATATCACCTAACTCTAGTAAGAATGGCTATCATTAATGAAACAAGCAATAGCAGATGCTGATGACGATACAGAGAAAAAGAAACTGCTACACTGCTGGTAGGAATGCAAACTACTGCAACCTCTTTGAATGACAGTGTGATGATTTCTGAAATAACTAGAAATTGACTTTCCATATGACCCAGTAATTTCCCTCTTGGGAATATACCCAAAGGAAATCAAATAATTCTACAAAAAAAGATACCAAAGGCAGCCCCCAATTCCTAGTCCAGGGAGCTCTGAAACCCCACCCCTGCTACACAGCTCTGCCCAGCAGAGTCACCCACTGCCACACTGACCTGCAGCTCCTGCTGTCCCACACTCCACTCCCCCAGTTTGGCCCAGCAGTGGGTCAGGTAACAACTAGATCCCTGAGACACAGAGAGACTGCATTGACCCACCCAGCATGCTGGGTCTGCTAGCTCTGCCTGC
>NW_007191862.1:0-771 GCF_000164805.1 Carlito syrichta
CACAGAAACAGAGTTCTGAGTATCACATGTTCTCACTCAAAAGTGGACCTTGCACAACTACCATAATACTATAAGAAAAGGATTGACAGTGGTGGGAAACTACGGGGAGGGGTGGCAGCAGGGAGCACCAGGGAGGTGGGGTCTCTCTCTACATGGGGAGGTGGGGGCACATCTCATCAACATGGGAACCTGCACAATGTATATTTGTACACCTAACCCATAATTGCAACTCAAAATTTAAAAATAAAAAATACACATCATAAATTTTTAAAAAAGGAGATATCACCTAACTCTAGTAAGAATGGCTATCATTAATGAAACAAGCAATAGCAGATGCTGATGACGATACAGAGAAAAAGAAACTGCTACACTGCTGGTAGGAATGCAAACTACTGCAACCTCTTTGAATGACAGTGTGATGATTTCTGAAATAACTAGAAATTGACTTTCCATATGACCCAGTAATTTCCCTCTTGGGAATATACCCAAAGGAAATCAAATCATTCTACAAAAAAAGATACCAAAGGCAGCCCCCAATTCCTAGTCCAGGGAGCTCTGAAACCCCACCCCTGCTACACAGCTCTGCCCAGCAGGAGTCACCCACTGCCACACTGACCTGCAGCTCCTGGCTGTCCCACACTCCACTCCCCCAGTTTGGCCCAGCAGGTGGGTCAGGTAACAACTAGATCCCTGAGACCACAGAGAGACTGCATTGACCCACCCAGCATGCTGGGTCTGCCTAGCTCTGCCTGCCTCCACCTTGAGATCTAA
>NW_007191863.1:0-720 GCF_000164805.1 Carlito syrichta
AAAGGAAAGGATATCTTTGGGGCTATGCAACTCCACCTGCTGCACTAACATAAACTACTACTTCAATGGGGTGGTCTCAAGGAAGTGATGGGAGAGGAAAAAGGGGAAAAATGAGGACTTCTTCCACAATCTGCATCTCACGGGGGTTTTCCTAGTAGTCTTCTGAACAGGTGTTGCTGACCATAATCATTATAAGGTTCTTGGTTTGCCCTGCCCTCAATTTAAAGATAAGAGAGAAAGAAAGAAAATAAAACCCAAAGCAACTCATCACATGGCTCTACAAGTTTTGACTTCCCTCTTCCATTTGATGACTGCTGTTTTACATACTCTGCAGAGTAATTTTCTGGATTTTTTTTTGGAAGGGGACGGTTTGGAGGGGGTATTTTGTCCATATTATTTAGTAATAATCAGTGGGAGAAAGAAGCTACAGTGGGCTGACTTTATGAGAAAATGTGTTTTAGGCCCAAGTTTTAAACCAAAAATCAAGGTATCAATGAGTCTATAACCCAGAAAAGCTTTTAAAGAAAAATAACCTAGGCTCCTGGGAAGAAAGTGGGATTTTACAGAAGGTAGTATATCAAACTAGAGCATGAATAAAGTGTGGATCTTTACCAAACATCTCTCTGTACAATGGATTAGTAAACCCTACTTTGCAGGGTTTTCATGGGTAACAAATAGCCCATATTGTAATGTATGTACAAAACATGTAGTAGCAATGCC
>NW_007191864.1:0-738 GCF_000164805.1 Carlito syrichta
CCCAAAGCAACTCATCACATAGCTCTACAAGTTTTGACTTCCCTCTTCCATTTGATGACTATTGTTTTACATACTCTGCAGGGTAATTTTCTGAATTTTTTTTTTTGGAAGGGGACGGTTTGGAGCGGGTATTTTGTCCATATTATTTAGTAATAATCAGTGGGAGAAAGAAGCGACAGTGGGCTGACTTTATGAGAAAATGTGTTTTAGGCCCAAGTTTTATACCAGAAATCAAGGTATCAATGAGTCTATAATCCAGAAAAGCTTTTAAAGAAAAATAATCTAGGCTCCTGGGAAGAAAGTGGGATTTTACAGAAGGTAGTATATCAAACTAGAGCATGAATAAAGTGTGGATCTTTACCAAACATCTCTCTGTACAGTGGATTAGTAAACCCTACTTTGCAGAGTTTTCATGGGTAATAAATAGCCCATATTGTAATGTAGGTAAAAAACATGTACTAGCAATGCCAGACATAGAGAGGCACATAGCAGTGATAACTAAATCATCATAGAAAATTTAACTGTGGAAGAAACAAATCCTAATGTGCTTACCAAGACATTTTGAATTCTCAAAGTTCAAATTGAATATCTAGAATAAAACTACTTTAATTTCTAGCAGCATTGTTTGGCAAATTCAGATAAGGGATATATATGTATGGTTATGCTGGCACTGTACTAATCTCTTTAAATTATTTTGGAAATCTACTTATTTGCAACTGTTCTGCAGACTTGAACATT
>NW_007191865.1:0-722 GCF_000164805.1 Carlito syrichta
CTACTTCCCCTACAGATTTCAGTCACAGGATGAGAGTGTTAACCAGACTGGTCTTATCACTTGGTTCCAACAGCTATCTTCAGTGACTGGACAAAGAACGAGAATGAAATAAAAAAAACACAAAAATAATAGTTTACAACAGAGCATTGACAAATTACTATGTGCCAAATATAAGAATGCTTTATATACATCGCATCATTTGTCGTGGGAGGTGGATTCTATTGTTGATTTAATATTACAGATGAGGAAAGAGGTCAGAATAGTTAGAGAGATAATTGTCGATTTTCTAGCTGAAGTTGCCTTTCAAGGCCTGTCCACCTCCCTACCCTGTATTTCCATGAACCCCGCTTGAGGCCACTGACCACATGTCAGTCATCCATTGTGTTTTTCAAATTTTTTTACCCATGAGGATCTTAATAAATACAGTTAAATAAAATGGTTGTGGTTTTAAGAAAAATATGACAACTGAAAATATTATTTCTGAATTACAGCTTAAGCCATAGTATGAGCTGTTCTGACAGTGAAGGATTTTGTAAGACAAACGTCTTAGAAAAAATAAACAAACTCTAATTTAGTCCAAGTTTCTGATCTTTCTGTCCCTGTATATAAAATGTATCTAGGGTAATAAATAAAGGAAATGTTTTACTAAATGAACTGGTAAAAGCATCTCTTCAGTTTTATTTTATATTCGATATATATAAAGAAAAATAAAATTCTACTAA
>NW_007191866.1:0-843 GCF_000164805.1 Carlito syrichta
ACCAATGTTTCTCACGGTGCTTTTCAGGTGAGGATGGTGATGAGACTTTGGGTCACAGTTCAGGACTGCCATCCATGGGAAAGTTTGGAAGCAGAACTGCAGATTTTACCTGGAAAGCCAAAGTTGCTTAGATGAGGTGCTAGCTCTTCTTACCTTTGTGATTGTTATTTTAGGTTTTATGAAAATTGAAATCAGTTACTATTTTAAAATATTTAAGTATGGTCCCTGGACCATAATAAGCATGGTGTCCTGTTTTAAAAAGGTAAGATTATAAATTACAGAAATGAGTGATCACGTCCTTGCTTTCACTTATTTCTGATTTTAAAGTAGAAAAATTTACAAAACTATAGTTTTAAAAACCGTGGCAATCTCTATTCTATAACTATTATAATTTCCAAATTAAACAAATTTCTGATTTAATGTTAAATTTTGATTTTAAAATGTATTCTACTTTAGTTTCTACGGGTAATGATCTATCAAGATTCATAAACAATTTTATGTTAACATATGTTTTTATTCTGACATGACTATTGAATTTGACCTATGAATTATTTCTATGCATATTTTAATATTATTCCATTTTGTTTTAGAGTGCTAGACTGTATCCAGGAAAACACGTTTAGATCCAAAATAACATTTTTTTCTAACTTCAAAAAAAAATTAGCTTCCATTTTAAAAATGTAATCTGAATTTAAATGAAAACCCTAACTTAGAATTCACTTCCATTCTTTAACTAGCTGAAAGAAATCTTAGGGAAAAAATTGTACCAAATTGCTGGTAATTTGCATTATAGAGGATGAAACTTAATTTTTTGTTTGTCAGTAGACATGACAGTGTTTCATC
>NW_007191867.1:0-730 GCF_000164805.1 Carlito syrichta
ACATTTTTTTCTAACTTCAAAAAAAAATTAGCTTCCATTTTAAAAATGTAATCTGAATTTAAATGAAAACCCTAACTTAGAATTCACTTCCATTCTTTAACTAGCTGAAAGGAATCTTAGGGAAAAAATTGTACCAAATTGCTGGTAATTTGCATTATAGAGGATGAAACTTAATTTTTTGTTTGTCAGTAGACATGACAGTGTTTCATCAAAGTTAAGCAGTAGAAAACTCTGATTTTAATTTAGTCAAGATTATGTCTTTACATAGAAACTTTGTTGAAATACATGGAGTTGACAATAATATTCTAGGTGCTGTATAAATCTGGATGAAATTACTCATGTACTGTCTTATTTAGTAATATTGATTCAACTGTTTTACAAGCAAGAGTCTTTATGTCAATAAGTCTTTGTTATATACATCTCATTTGTGTAATCTTAGCAAAAGAAAATGAACATAGCTGTAACATTTGTGGAGCCTCCTTGTAATTTGGGGTAAGGGACTCTGCTTTCTAAAGAATTAATTTCACAGATCCATGCTCTGTGGTAAATTGTAGTAAACTAATATATTTAAAGCTCTGTCTTAAAAACACGGTACATACTGTTTAAAGCATTAGCTTAAATGAAGATAATATTTTACATTAGTGTAGTTGTGTTTATTTAATTCAGTAATGAAGTTAATTTGGAGTCATGGCCTACTGCCTTGGCATGGTTTCTGTGACTCCCTTGCTGA
>NW_007191868.1:0-839 GCF_000164805.1 Carlito syrichta
ACTAGCTGAAGAATCTTAGGGAAAAAATTGTACCAAATTGCTGGTAATTTGCATTATAGAGGATGAAACTTAATTTTTTGTTTGTCAGTAGACATGACAGTGTTTCATCAAAGTTAAGCAGTAGAAAACTCTGATTTTAATTTAGTCAAGATTATGTCTTTACATAGAAACTTTGTTGAAATACATGGAGTTGACAATAATATTCTAGGTGCTGTATAAATCTGGATGAAATTACTCATGTACTGTCTTATTTAGTAATATTGATTCAACTGTTTTACAAGCAAGAGTCTTTATGTCAATAAGTCTTTGTTATATACATCTCATTTGTGTAATCTTAGCAAAAGAAAATGAACATAGCTGTAACATTTGTGGAGCCTCCTTGTAATTTGGGGTAAGGGACACTGCTTTCTAAAGAATTAATTTCACAGATCCATGCTCTGTGGTAAATTGTAGTAAACTAATATATTTAAAGCTCTGTCTTAAAAACACGGTACATACTGTTTAAAGCATTAGCTTAAATGAAGATAATATTTTACATTAGTGTAGTTGTGTTTATTTAATTCAGTAATGAAGTTAATTTGGAGTCATTGGCCTACTGCCTTGGCAGGTTTCTGTGACTCCCTTGCTGAGACAGTGTGATTCAAACACCAGAATCATTTTTTCTCATCTGCTAAAACTCATGTTTAGACTATGGGCAGGTTTTCGTGGCAGATTTAAAACAAATTTAAAACAAATATTCTGTGATAATATTTGGAAGCTGGGTGATGTCTAGCTTACATAACTGGAACCAAATATGAGTCTGAGTTCGTGACTTTAAAGCTATCAAATGTACATCATTT
>NW_007191869.1:0-1602 GCF_000164805.1 Carlito syrichta
CAGGGACCAAAAAAACCAAACAATAAAATGGAATTATTTTTGAAAGGAGGGCCCCTTGTAGTACAGGTTTCCCCATGAGGTGTTCTAGAATTTCCCATCAGCACAGTGTAGCAGCTAACATTGTTGTGAGAGGCTGCATTTGTCTTAAGTTTATTATTATTATTATTATTATTTTGGCTTATTTCTATGGACTTGTCCATTTATGATGGGTGATTTATAAACACAGCTGTCCACACCACAGAAAGTATTCAGCACTTTTGGACACAAAACAGCATGACTCCTGGGCCCCACCCTCCCTATTCATGTGATCTCACCCCAAGCAACTTTTTTTTGTTTTTCCTGATGAAAAAAGACCTCAAAGGGCAACTAATGTTCCACTGATGTGGAAGACGTGAAACAAAAACAGCAGAAGCACTAAAAGGCATCCAAATTGACAAGTTCACAAACTTCTTTGAGTAGTAGAAAAAGGATCTCGGTATGTGTACTGTATCAAATGGAGAGTACTTTGAAGGTGACAAGTTTAAAAATGTAAGAAGAAATACACAATTATAAATTCTGGGTTTTTGGGGGGTCTTCCCTCATATATACACTAGGTACAAGGTATAACAAAACCAAATCTACCCATGAACATTAAGAGCAAGAATTAAGACTGAAGAAGATCAAAGATAGAGAGAACATGTAACGATTGTCAAATACAAAAAGCATACTGCCTCTTAAAGAAGAACAAACTCACAGTAGATCAGACATCACATCTATTAATGCATGAACATAATAAAGAAGTATTTCCAAAACACTAAGGACAAAAAAATTGTCAACCATGACTTTTATAACTAGCTAAATTTTCATTCAAAGGTGAAGGTAACATGTTCTTTTTAGTAAGTTTGTGTTTTTTTAAAAAAAAGTTGTGCTGGGATTTGTGAAGAGATTTCTTTTTTAATTGCAATCCACATATCTGGGAGATAATGCTTTGAAAAGGTGACTTTTGACTACTTTTTTGCCCAATCTGGAATGTATCCAGATTCAGATTTTTGAGTATATTTTCAGGAGAAAATAGGGATAATAGAGAACAGGTGAGGCCAGCTGCTCATCCTTTCTATTCTAATTCTTGTAACTTCATGTGTGTCTACATCTCAAAGATAAGAAAGTTTAGTAAAATGCATTTTTTAAAAGTGAAAGCAAAACAAAATCATTTTAACACTATGACACTGTCAAGGAAGTCTGACTTAACAGAACTAATTGGAATTCTGGAAGTGACTTAGACAAAAAAACAAAAAAACAAAAAAAGAAAACTTAGAAAAGACATTAAGACAATTTCTGATTGCAAGGTTTTGAAGATATTATAAAGCTTGTTTTTAAAGGAAGGTAATTTTCTTATAAAGAGTTTTAGAAATAAATGTTTATCTGTTATGTATGCAAGGGGGTAGCAGAGGGTCAAAGATCCCTAATGATCCAGACGGTGGCTTCCTTCTGTGGCTACATAAACAAGGTTTTGATGTATGCACAAATTACATATGAGTCACTTGTTTTTGACATTAAAACAAAACTAAGAGGATTAATCACCATCCTCACTGTATCATGACTGAACTGGAAAACAGGGCCCAA
>NW_007191869.1:2874-4978 GCF_000164805.1 Carlito syrichta
TAAAGAACTGTATTAAAAGAATGCACCCAGCCCAAAATGGATGCTGGGCCCTTAGAAATGTGGCCCAGCTCAAAGTTCGTGCTGGGCCATTTCTGGTAACCCTAGATAACCATCTAAATCTGGAAACAGCTCTCTAAATGTATATACTAATTCTACAAATATATTTTTAAATCTTATAAAGAAGCTTGTATCATGTATAAGTCTCCCAAATGTGATCTGAGTTTGAACTGTGTTAAGTTTAAAGCCGAAACCACAGTCTGTGAGAAACGGGAACAATGGATCCCTAGAGTCAGCCATGCCCGTCATATTCTCAGAACTTCATGCTTAGATCATCAAAATCCCTGCCAGTGGGTAATGCTAAACAACAAGGAAAGGAGGAGGGAATGGGCCTTCAGGTCCTAAACCAGCCTGGTGGTCTCAAGGTCCGTAGCCCGCCTGGATCCCTAATGCTCAGGCAGGCCTCCATGGCTGGCTCCCAACAATTTATAATTAATTTTTCTGACTTATTCAGGAATCAACAACTGCATAAATACAAGTGAAATATGTGTACCTCCCAAAAAATACCAATTGCACAGTTATTTTAAAAATTAGTTTAAATAATTTAGCTTATCCTGGACAAATTTATGCTACATATATGCAAAATAAATCCATGATTAAATAATTGCATCATAAATTAAATTATACATGTATATATTTAGAAACATCTCAACAATTTCTAAGCCTGTCCCCTGAGTCTAAGTTGCACTGCCTTTGAGAATACCTCAGATTCCAAAAGTTCCACCAAAGCTAAGGTCTTGAATGTCATTTAGGTGATATATCTCAGCTATTAAAGTCAATATTCTGACAAGTCCTTAGACTCTAACCCCAGGGTTTAAATTTGCCTTAAAACAACATAAAGGCTGGGCTCAGTGGCTCACCCTGTAATCCCAGCACTCTAGGAGGCTGAGGCGAGTGGATTGCCTGAGTCCACGGGTTCCAGGCTCACACTGGCAACACGGCGAGACCTCATCTCTACAATACATCAAAAATTAGTCGGGTGTGGTAGCGCACGCCTGTAATTCCAGCTACTTGGAAGGTTCAGGGGGAAGGATCACTTGAGCCCAGCAGGTTGAGGTTGCAGTTGTCGGAATTGTGGCACAGCACTCCAGTCTGGGCAATAGAATTAGACTCCAACTCAAAAAAAAAAAACAACTAAATAAGTAGTGTCAGAGGGCTATATGTCAATCAACCAGGAGAAGTACCTATTCCCAATTTAGTGTTATCAGTTGCTGACATGCAAACCAGCAATAGTAAATTGTTACCACTTCAAGTGGGAATACGAAGGAAAGAGGAGAAGTAGGTGTATGAGTTCATGCTGATAAATATGTTAATTGCTACCCTTTTATATAGATTTGTTTAATAATGGAAAATGTGTCTAATTATATGTTTTATATTTGTTCCCCAAGGACTCTTCAGGGAACGTTTCATTCTGGGCTAGATTTCCACAGCTAACTGTGAGAGAGCAAAAAGAGCAGAACAATCAAGGCACTCAGTGCTGGCAGATGGTTGAAAGTGGTTCTATGCCGATGTCCCTCCTCCAGATACTATCAGGAATGAGCTGGGATCAGTGACTAACAAGTTCTGAAGGTGAATTTAAAAATGTAAAAGAAGACAGAAATAACTTCATACAGAATTTTGATGCTGATGGAGGGTGGGAGTGGGGAGGAGAGCGATTAAAAAAATACAGGCAATCTGAAAGGCAGGGAATAAGTCTAATGTAGGCCTGGAAACTCTCTGTGCCTCTATGCAACAGATCAATTACATTCATGTCAGTTAAAATGCCCATATTGTTTCTAAAAACTCGGAGATAGCACAGAACTTAAAAGTAAAAAATTCCTGACTAATCCTTGCTTTTTATGGAAAGAGTGATCATATCGGGTGTGTCATTAAGACCCTGAGACAGTTACTGAGCTAATCCTGGCTACATACTAGACCTCAAGAGGGTATTTTGAGGAACAAATGGAGTACTCTATATATGTCTTCTAGAAATGTAACACCTATTATTTACTGATTTTTGGCTTTGTCATATTTGATAAAGGGCATGCGACAGAATAAATTTAAGTCA
>NW_007191870.1:0-847 GCF_000164805.1 Carlito syrichta
GGCACTATGTGAATCATAATAGGTTAATGGAATAAATAAAAATTAAGTCATTTAAGTAAACTTATAGATTATAGTATAGTGTTAAGTTGATAATATTAATCATAAAAAATATTAGAAGTCAGTGAACTTGGATTGAACCTAGAGTTAACTTAGAAAGTTTTTTGTATTAATCAGGGTTTAGAACAAAGAGTATAATATGAATGATTTATTGAACATTATGGAAAACTTTGAACAATCTGTATTCAAACTGTGCACCTGTGATCTTAATGTAAGTTTTGTGAAGCACGTCATGCATCATGGAATTGTAATTGTTTGCTTGGAACTTGCAAGTCTCATGATGGTCTTGTGATGCATAGTTTGTAAAGTGTGATATACATCATGGAATTTGTACGCCCCCAGCAAGTAATTATCACACTGCTAGAGGGTATAGAAAATGGTATATAAGTTAGAAGGAGTCTGAATAAAATTTGGACTCAGTCCTGATCAGACTGATCCCAGAAGAACTGCCTCTGAGTGGTCTTTTCTTGCCGTCTTGACTCTCTGGTGCGGGTCCAACCCCGCTCATAGATCAGAGCCGGTCTCTGACAGGTACCCACACTTGATGCCCACACATGTATTTAACCCTGAATTGTACTCCACGTTTTTAAATTTAAAAATTTTTTTTAAAGTTTTTAAAAGTGTCTATATATTTTTTGGCACTCTCTGAATAAATGGGATCATACAGCACCTTCCTATATAATACATAATGCTTCCTTCACTTAACAGTAACTGTGAGGTAAACTCATGGTTTTCCATGACACAGTATAGTTCATTTATCTTCATGGTTGACCAGTATTCATTCATGTAT
>NW_007191871.1:0-844 GCF_000164805.1 Carlito syrichta
CCCATCACCACATTTTATTTTCTGTAAAGTAAGTTTCTTGATCAGAAGAAAGGATGATAGCCGGGCTCGGTGGCTCAGCCTGTAATCACGCGCCTTTGGGAGGCTGAGGTGAGTGGATTGCCTGAGCCTGCGGGTTCGAGACAGGCCTGGGCAGGCGAGACCTCATCTCTACAATAAAAATCAAAAATTTAGCCGTACATGCTAGCGCCCGCCTGTAATTCCGGCTGCTTGGAAGGCTGAGGCGGAAGGATTGCTGGAGCCCAGCCGGCAAGGCTGCGGTGGCCGGGAGCGGCCACTGCACTACAGTCTGGGTGACAGAGTGAAACTCCAACTCAAAAAAAAAGATATTCTGTATGTTCATGAACAGAAGTTTTGGCAGAAGCATTGCATGGGGGGACGGGAAATCCATATTCAGAGTAAGTTTTCCAATAAGAACAAAACACTGTCCCTTCCAAGATGGAAGTGATCCAATGTAATCAACCTGCCAGCCAGTAGGTGATTAACCCAGGAAATGATACTATATTGGTGATGTAATGTTGGTCTCTTTTATTGGCATATTGAGTATTCAGCAGTGGCTTTAGCCCGATCAGCCTTGGTGAGTGGAAGTCCACATTGATGAGCCTATGAATAATCTCTACTTCTGCCACCATGGCCACTTTGTCATGAACTCATTGGGCATTGACAGTGGTGTCTGGGAAATTGAATGACTGGTATTCACAAAACCAATCATCTTATCCACTTGATTATTAAAGCCATCCTCTGTAAATGTTATCCTTTGATGGGCATTCACATGAGATACAGTATTCTCACTTTTTTGTTCATTCAGAGAGATCAATCCTCATAC
>NW_007191872.1:0-1074 GCF_000164805.1 Carlito syrichta
GAGGTGAGTGGATTGCCTGAGCCTGCGGGTTCGAGACAGGCCTGGGCAGGCGAGACCTCATCTCTACAATAAAAATCAAAAATTTAGCCGTACATGGTAGAGCCCGCCTGTAATTCCGTCTGCTTGGAAAGCTGAGGCGGAAGGATTGCTGGAGCCCAGCCGGCAAGGCTGCGGTGCCCGGGAGCGGCCACTGCACTACAGTCTGGGTGACAGAGTGAAACTCCAACTCAAAAAAAAAGATATTCTGTATGTTCATGAACAGAAGTTTTGGCAGAAGCATTGCATGGGGGGACGGGAAATCCATATTCAGAGTAAGTTTTCCAATAAGAACAAAACACTGTCCCTTCCAAGATGGAAGTGATCCAATGTAATCAACCTGCCAGCCAGTAGGTGATTAACCCAGGAAATGATACTATATTGGTGATGTAATGTTGGTCTCTTTTATTGGCATATTGAGTATTCAGCAGTGGCTTTAGCCCGATCAGCCTTGGTGAGTGGAAGTCCACATTGATGAGCCTATGAATAATCTCTACTTCTGCCACCATGGCCACTTTGTCACGAACTCATTGGGCATTGACAGTGGTGTCTGGGAAATTGAATGACTGGTATTCACAAAACCAATCATCTTATCCACTTGATTATTAAAGCCATCCTCTGTAAATGTTATCCTTTGATGGGCATTCACATGAGATACAGGTATTCTCACTTTTTGTTCATTCAGAGAGATCAATCCTCATACCTCTTCTACAGATTTTCTTGTCACCAATATTCTAATTATGAATTTTCTATGTCCCTGGTCATCCAGCCAAACCGTCGGTCGCTGACCATGAATTGGTAGATAACTTCATGTCTGGCCATTTCTTCTTATAAATGACATAAGGAATCAGATACACTGCTCAAAGCTCTTCCCATTGGAATATTTTTCTTCACCATGGTCCTTCAGAGATATCCAGAAAGGGCTGTAGTGCTTTCAGCAGAGCCTATGATCAGGACTATCTTTAAACCAGGCCTGAGTTGTCTCCTTCTCTTTTGTCTGCTCATGGTAAATTTTTCATGAGACCATAAGTGAAAACT
>NW_007191873.1:0-835 GCF_000164805.1 Carlito syrichta
TGGTCTCTTTTATTGGCATATTGAGTATTCAGCAGTGGCTTTAGCCCGATCAGCCTTGGTGAGTGGAAGTCCACATTGATGAGCCTATGAATAATCTCTACTTCTGCCACCATGGCCACTTTGTCATGAACTCATTGGGCATTGACAGTGGTGTCTGGGAAATTGAATGACTGGTATTCACAAAACCAATCATCTTATCCACTTGATTATTAAAGCCATCCTCTGTAAATGTTATCCTTTGATGGGCATTCACATGAGATACAAGTATTCTCACTTTTTGTTCATTCAGAGAGATCAATCCTCATACCTCTTCTACAGATTTTCTTGTCACCAATATTCTAATTATGAATTTTCTATGTCCCTGGTCATCCAGCCAAACCGTCGGTCGCTGACCATGAATTGGTAGATAACTTCATGTCTGGCCATTTCTTCTTATAAATGACATAAGGAATCAGATACACTGCTCAAAGCTCTTCCCATTGGAATATTTTTCTTCACCATGGTCCTTCTGAGATATCCAGAAAGGGCTGTAGTGCTTTCAGCAGAGCCTATGATCAGGACTATCTTTAAACCAGGCCTGAGTTGTCTCCTTCTCTTTTGTCTGCTCATGGTAAATTTTTCATGAGACCATAAGTGAAAACTAGAAAAGAAAAAGTAGCAGTAGACTATGGGCATTTGAGACACTTTTTCATGAAATTTACTTGTGTTTTGGGAGTCAACTTAGACCAATTCTATATACTTAATTTCTATGTAATGATAGAGTATTTCTGTGAATGTCCAATTTTATGGCTTTATATGTTTGATAACAACATCAATGGGTCTGTCAGTCACCTGA
>NW_007191874.1:0-2131 GCF_000164805.1 Carlito syrichta
TATCAGCTTACGTAAACTATTTCTAGTGGACCTTATTGACAAGAACAGAAGAGAAGACATTTGCCAGAACAGATTAACTTGTGCAGTCAATAAAGTTAACTTGTCCTTCCACCTCAGCCTTTCAAGTAGCTGGAACTATAGTCATGCAATTCTATGCCCAACTATTTTCTTTTTGGGGGGCTTATTGTACAGAAGAAGTCTCACCAAGTTGACCAGACTAGTCTTGAACCTGTAGGTTCAGACAAACCACTCTCCTCATTTTCCTGAAGTGATGGGATTACAGGATGAGCTATTGAGCCCAGCCATGAACAGCTGTTTTACACCTGTTTTACAAGGTCATTAATCTCATTATTAGGACAGAGATCACAACACTTAATTACCTCTTAAAGTCTCTACTTCTTAATATGAACACCTTGATGATCAAGTTTTAACACATAAATTTTGGGGATACATCCAGACTGTAGCAAATCTCTGGGTCCCAGAGATTACAGTCCTTTGAACTCTCCTTTAATCACCAGCATTGACTATAGCAGACAGTATAATTTATCTAACTTATTTTCAACTCTCTTTAATATCTTAAGTAACATTATACAGTTAAAAGTGCTTGAACATCATTTATTTCAGTTGATCAGTGTAATATTTTGTTAGAAATATTTTGAGTAGAAAAATTAGAAAAATGACTGGCAGTGCATACATGCCATAAATATTACTCCATCAAGATAAATTGAAGAGATAATATCTGCTGATGAAAGTATTTATTTGGATTATGACCTCATTGTTCAACATTTCTAAATCAGATTACAACAATAAAATTAGAGGGAGTGTGATAATGAGAATGTCACATATAAAATTAACTGTATATATACATGTCATAGAAAATAAAACCTTGAGGAATATTTTGGATTTTATAGAGCCAAATTGTAAAATTTTCTTTGTTTTTTTAGAAATAGTATTAATAAAATAAACTGAAATAATTGAAAAATAGATAATTACAAAATAAAATTGTGTAAATGTTGAATTATCTTACATAGCCTCCCACAGAAATATATATATCTGTTTTGTCCGTAATTGTGAAATTGCAACAGCACCATTAGAATAAAGAAGAAAGAGATATGTGAACGTGACTTCATTTGTATTTTTCTTTTTCATCATTTACTCAAATATATTATAAACAATGAGAATATGCTATTTATGTCTTTTATGTGTCCCAATAACAAATGAAAGATAGAGATATGATTCAGTACACTTTAAACTAATAGAAAAGCTCATTCTAAAAAAATACAGAAGCAATTCACACATTTATATCTAATCAAGTAAGTTATAACAACCTAGATAATAACATTAGAAGTTTGCTAAATGCTCCGCTAAATTCATATTTTGTTTTATAAACAACAATCATCAAACAATGTACCTCCTTGGTGAAAAATTGTATCACGTCATTCATGCATGTCCAGTTTTAAGTAGTTTTTGCCTGGGACAACTGATACACAACACATTTTTTCTGCAGACACCTTATTAATTCACCATGTCTGTTAACTCCCTAAAATAGTCACAACTCTGCTTTGGAGGATATTTATAGATTCATCCTAAAAATATTTACTACTAGGCCCTATATTAGTTTCCAGAGCAGACCTGGTCCTGTTCTCCTGAGCTTATACAGATAGCTAGGTGGTAACATTAAAATGCGATGGGTGTTATGGTAAAGAAATTACAGGGCACTATGAGAACATATGTCAAGGGAACAAGCATAACCTTGTCTCAAGTTCATGGAAGCTTTTCATAGACAATGTATTTTAAGTTGTGATAAAAATGAGTATGAAGAAACAAAACACAAGAGATCATGGAGAGTGTTGCAAGCCAAGGAAACAACATGCAGAGAAGTCTAGAGGCAAGATGAAGTCAAAGTTTTATAAAGAACTGAACTCATATAAATAGACAGTCAAGAAATGAGTACAGACTACAAAGGCATAATCAACTGTGTCAAGGAGTTAAGGAGATTTGGAATGATTGAGGTAAGCAGGAAAGTGACAGCAATCAATTTTTATTTTCAGAAAATTACTTTATTTGCTCAATGGGGAATAGATTGAGAGAATAAGAGCCTGGACAGAGAAAATGGCCACCTGATTTGGGG
>NW_007191875.1:0-801 GCF_000164805.1 Carlito syrichta
ACTGGTGATCTTCCCTTGATTTTTCTTCATTCGTGACAGGTCACTTTCCTCTTTCTTTAATTCCATTATTCAGTGATAGAGGAAGAAGCTTCCACTTCTGTTATTTGCTCAGTCTGTTCTCCTTCCCTGAGCAGGGACTTTGATGGTCTTATTTTGAGATGGGACTGGAAGTGAGAAGTTGTGCTGTGTCTTTGCAGTCAAGGTTGAATAGGGTGTATTGTGGGGCACTAAGATTCAGAAGCTACTTTCAGACTGCAATGTCTAACGTTTGGGGTGTAGGACCCTGAGACCAGCTTCCCACCATCTCACAATATGTCCATGCAATGGAGACATATGAGTATCCCACCCTTCTCTGGCTAGGTCTTCCTCCTCTGATTGAACCCATTGTCCCATGAATTTGCCAGAATGGGGGATGGGGTGACTGGGACTCTGCACTGGCCCTGTCCTTCCAGGGAGCATTCACCCAAAGTGATGTCCTTTGGGTTTGTGATTATCAATCCCAGAGAGATGTGGATTTCATTTCTAAGTCCCAGGGCACTGATCTGCTGCCCAATGGTGGGCATGCTAGAGCATTTCCTGCCCAGGTTCCAGTGTAACAGCAATAGTGGCACCTCTGTGTCTGTCCCTCTGCTAGATATCAGCATCCATTTCTCTCACTGCATTCTCACTTTAGCCACTGCTAGTGTTGACCTGTCATCAAAGATGGTGGTGGGACTGGGTGCTAGGCGCTGAGCCCCAGCTGCTCCCTGTGGCTTCTTTTAAAGAACGGTCCCATTGACTCCCCAAATGGCACTTGCTCCA
>NW_007191876.1:0-815 GCF_000164805.1 Carlito syrichta
TACATTAATAGCTGACTTAACTAGCTAGCAACCTACTTGATCAGCTGACTTAACTAGCTGCTTTAACTAGCTAGCTCCCTCATTAGCTATCATATACATAGCTGAATTAATTAGCTGACTTAACTACCTAGCTAGCTGACATATCTAGCTGAATTAACTGGTTAGCTACCTAGCTAGCCAGCTGAGTTAACTAGCAGAAATAACTAGGGTGCCAGCTGTCTACGGATCTTACGTAACTAGCTTTAAATAGCTAGCCAGCTGGCTAGACAACTGACTTAATGAGCTGACTTAACTAGCTAGCCAGCTGGTTAGCCAGCTGACTAAACTAGCTGACTTAACTAGCTTGCCAACTGGCTAGCCAGCTGACTTAATTGCCTAGCTACCTAGCTAGCCAGCAGCCTAGCAAGCTGACTTAACTAGCTGACTTAATGAAGTAGCCAGCTGGCTAGCCAACAAACTTAACTACTTAGCTACCTAGTTAGACAGCTGGATAACCAGTTGACTTAAATAGGTGACATAACAAGATAGCCTCATGGCTAGCCAGCTCACATAACTAGCTACCTACCTATATATCCCACCTGATTGTAAGCTGAGTTAACTACCTAACTACCTAGCTAACATGCTGGCCAGCAAGCTGACTTAATTTCGTGAATTAACTAGCTAGACAGCTGGATAGTCAGCTGAGTTCACAAGCTAGCTACGCTGCTTTGCAGCTGGCTAGACAGTTGACTTATCTAATGACTTAATTAGCTAGCTACCTAGCTAGCCGGATGACTTAACTACCTGTATTACCTAGCTAACTACCTAGTTACCCA
>NW_007191877.1:0-785 GCF_000164805.1 Carlito syrichta
TCCTGTTCTTGTACCAATGCCAGGCTGTTTTGAATATTGTAGCTTTATAGTATTGTTTAAAGTCTAGGAGTGTGATTACCGTCTGCTCTTTTCTTTTCTTTCTTTCTTTCTTTTTTTTTTTGCTGAGGATTATTTTGGGTATTCTTGGTTGTTTATGTTTCCATATGAATTCCTGTATTGTTTTTTTCTAAGTCTGAGAAGAATGCTGCTGGTAATTTGATGGGTATTGCATTATATCTGTAGATTGCCTAAGGTAAAATGGACATCTCAGCAATGTTGCTTCCTCCAATTCATGAGCATGGAATATTTTTCCACTTTTTTGTGTCATCTTTGATTTCTTTGAGTAGTGTTTTGTAGTTTCCATTGAAAGGTCTTTTACATCTCTGGTTAGGAAGATGCCAAAGTATTTCATTTTTTTGTGGCTATTGTAAATGGAATTGTGTTTTTTATTTGGGTTTCTGTTTATTATTGGTGGATAGAAATGTGATTGTCTTTTGTACATTTATATTATACCTGCAGACTCTCCCAAAGTTCTTCATCAGTGCCATTGAGGTTTTTGGCAGATTCTCTTGGGTTTTCAAGGTATACAATAATGTCACCTGCAAAGAGAGATAACTTGATTTCTTCTTTTCCTATCTGATTACCCCAGATCGCCTCCTCTTCTCTGATTACTGTAACCAGGAATTTCAAAACTATGTTGAACAGGAAGGGCAAGAGTGGGCATCCTTGTCTTGTTCCAGTTTTCTATGAAAATTGCTCCAATTTCTGTCTGTTTAGGAGTATGG
>NW_007191878.1:0-853 GCF_000164805.1 Carlito syrichta
TGATGTATTTTAATTACATTTTGGTCATACAAATGTTGAACCAGACTTGCATTCTGGGGATGAAGCCTACTTGGTCATGATGGATAATTTTTGTTGTTGAATTCAGTTTGCTTGGATCTTGGTGAGAATTTTAGCATCTATGTTCATTAAAGATATTGACCAGTAGTTCTCTTTCTTTGATGGATCTTTACCTGGCTTGGGTGTCAATGTGATATTAGCCTTATAAAATGATTTGGGGAGAGTGCCATCTTTCTCAATCGCCTGGAATACTTTCAATAAGATTGGTATCAGTTCCTCCTTTTATGTTTTGTTGAATTCTGCTGGAAAGCCATCTGGTCCAGAACTTCATGTCGGTAGTTTTCTTATGACATAATCAATTTCCTTGATTGTTATTGGCCTATTTAGAGTCTCAGTGTCTTCTTGTTTCAGTCTAGGAAGGTTGTGTGATGTCAGAAAGTCCTCCATTTTCTTTAGGTTTTCAAGTTCGTTTCCATACAATTGTACATAGTAGTCTCTGATAATATTTTGTATTTCTTCTGGGTCAGTTGTGACTTCATATTTGTGTTTCTGATTGAGTTTATTTGGGCTTTTTTTCTTTTTCTTGGTCACTCTGGTTAAAGGACTATCTATTTTGTTTATCCTTTCAAAGAACCAACTTTTTGTTTGTTTATTTTTTGTATAATCTTTTTGTGTTCAATGTCCTGGATTTGGGCTTTTATTTTGGTGATCTGGATTCTTCTGCTGAAGTTAGGGTTTTGGTGGTCTTGCATTTCTAGAATACTTGGGTGACTTGTTAGGCTAACTTGTGATCTTTCCATTTTCTTCATGTGTGTTTGTACAGGTATGAATTCTC
>NW_007191879.1:0-557 GCF_000164805.1 Carlito syrichta
CCATCCACTCACCTGGGCCTATGAAAGGATGGGATGCCAGGCTGAACCCCTGAGTCCCGACTATGGTTTGGTGGTGGTGGTTGATATTATTATTCTGAGTCAGAGACATGCTCTGTCGCCCAGGTTGGAGCACAGAGGACAGTTCTTGGCTTCTTTGGCCTCCACCGGCTGGTCTCTGGTGACCCTCCCACCGCAGGCTCCCAAGTGGCCAGAACGTCAAGTGAGAGCCACCACTCTTGTTCATTTTTTTTTTGGCTTCTAGGAGAGGTGGTCTCGCCAAGGTGCCCGGGTTGGTCTTGATCCCCGGGTGCTCAATCCATCCTCTCACCTTGGCCTCCCAGAGCACCAGGATGACAGTCATGAGTCCCTGCACCCGGCCTCCACAACACTCTTGGGGCCCCACTGCGAGGCCCTCTCCCTTCTGAAGACCCAGGGCCCTAGAGAGTGCAGTCAGAGTCACCCACCAATCCCTCCCATGGGGGAGCATCTGGTGCAAGAGCGTGGATCCCACCTGGATGCCCACACCTCCACCTGCCACATTCCCAAGTGTCGAACCA
>NW_007191880.1:0-761 GCF_000164805.1 Carlito syrichta
TATTAAAAATATGCAGTAGTCCAGATTTGGCTCAGAGTCATACAGAGTGAGAAGACTTTATCTAGAAATGCAGCAATTATCAGGCCAGAGGGACAATGAAATGAGATCACTGCCCGTTCTGCTTCCCTCTTTGTGTTATGTGTGCATCTCTTGAAACTGCTTGCTATTGCCACAAGTGGTTATAAATTAATGTTATAATTCCATACCCGAAATCATAACCCACATCCTATAGCGTAAACAATGGATAACCAATCACTAATCAATGCTCTTTCTGTAAACTAATGAGAATTCCTGACAAGAAATTTTGTATCAGCCTGTCCCCCTTTTATTGCCTTTAAAAGTCCACTTTACCTGCTACTAATTGGAGTGTGCATTCAGGACAACTTGAATCTATGCCCCTGGGTGGCAATCCTCAAGCCTGGCCCAAATAAACTCTCTATTTATATTAACTTTGCCTCAGTTTCTTCCTTTTAGGTTGACAAGTCTGCTGACTCCTGCTATAAACCGAATAAAGGAGAACACATTCGTTCTCAGTCAGCACAGACAGGTAGCTGTATCAGGTAACATTGATTTATTTTTCTGTGTCCTTGTATTGACATATGGCTTAAAGAAACATTAAGCCATATAAAATAATCTCTAATTAGATTTGCAAATTTCTTAGTGAGTATTACATTCTTGAAAACCTGACACAAATATCACAGAGATCAAGAAGTTTTTCCATTTTGAAACTTTACCTTTCTACATCTGCCAGGGTGCAGATT
>NW_007191881.1:0-981 GCF_000164805.1 Carlito syrichta
CCCCTATATCACCATATACAATAATTAATTCTAAATGGATCAAAGACCTAAACGTAAAACCTCAAAATATAAGAATCTTAGAAAATGCAGGAGACGCCCTTATGGAAGTAGAAACTGGCAACCAATTCCTGATCAGAACACTAAGTGCTCACACCATAAGAAATAAGATAGACAAGTGGGATCATCAAACTGATGAACTTCTGCAAAGTAAAAGAAATCATCAATAGAGCAGGGAGACAGCCCACAGAATGGGAAAAAATATTTGCCAGCTGTTTATCTGACAAAGGCCTAACACCTAGAATCTACATGGAGCTCAGACACGCCAAAAGGAAAAAAACAAACAAACAAACAGCTCCGTTAAAAAGTGGACAGAAGACATGAATTAACACTTCTCAAAAGAAGATATACGGGCAGCCAACAGACACATGAAAAGGTGCTCAGCCTCACTCATCATCAGAGAAAGTAAATCAAAACCACATTTAGATACCATCTAACCCCAGTAAGAATGGTCATCATTAATAAAACAAACAACAACAGATGTTGCGAGGATGTGGAGAAAAAGAAACACTTCAAAAATGCTGGTGGGAATGTAAACTAGTGCAACCTCTTTGGAAGACAGTATGGCAATTTCTGAAAGAACTAGAAATTGACTTTCTATATGATGCAGCAATTCCCATCTTGGGAATTTACCCAGAGGAACTCAAATCAAAAATAAAGAACCAACCATGCTACCCAGTGAAGCCGGACTGCATTTAAAAAATGTGGTGCATACACACAGTGGAATATTATGCAGCTATAAAGAAGGCAAGCCGGGCTCGGTGGCTCAGCCTGTAATCCCAGCACTTTGGGAGGCTGAAGTGAGTGGATTGCCTGAGCCTGTGGGTTCAAGACCCGCCTGGGCAACTTGGTGAGACCTCATCTCTACGATAAATTTAAAAAAATTAGGCCGGGGGGTGGTAGTGCGCGCCTGTAGTTCCAGCT
>NW_007191882.1:0-751 GCF_000164805.1 Carlito syrichta
GAAGCCGGACTGCATTTAAAAAAATGTGGTGCATACACACAGTGGAATATTATGCAGCTATAAAGAAGGGCAAGCCGGGCTCGGTGGCTCAGCCTGTAATCCCAGCACTTTGGGAGGCTGAAGTGAGTGGATTGCCTGAGCCTGTGGGTTCAAGACCCGCCTGGGCAACTTGGTGAGACCTCATCTCTACGATAAATTAAAAAAAATTAGCCGGGGGTGGTAGTGCGCGCCTGTAGTTCCAGCTACTTGGAAGGCTGAGGCGGAAGGATCGCCAGATCCCAGCAGGTTGAGGCTGCAGTGGCTGGGAGCAGCCACTGCACTCCAGTCTGTTGACAGAGTGAGACTCCAACTCAAAAAAAAGAAAAAGAAGGGCAAACATAAAGACTTCTCAGCAATTTGGATGGATTTAGAGTCTAATTACTTTGTGATCTATCACAGAAACAAAGAACAAAGTACTATATATTCTTACTCATATATGGACCTTGAACAATTATCATAATACTATGAGAAGGGAATTGGCAGTAGTGGGAAACTGCCAGGGGTGGGAGGTGGGATTGGCAGTTGAGAAAAACTGCCAGGGGAAGGATGGGCACACCTCATCAACAAGGGTACCTGCATAATGAATATTTGTATACCTAACCCTGAATTGTACCCCACATCTTTAAAATAAAAGCAACAATAACAAACCTATGTTCTCTTTTACCTCAGATGGGCTCATACTTTAGCTCCTATGTGTGCCCTGCCAAACTTC
>NW_007191883.1:0-788 GCF_000164805.1 Carlito syrichta
TGGAGTAACCTCATCTCTACAATAAATCAAAAGAACAGTAAGCCGAGAGTGGTAGCGCGCGCCTTTAGTTTCAACTACTTGGAAGGCTGAGGCGGAAGTATCGCCTGAGACCAGCAGGTCGAGGCAACGGTGGCTGGGAGTGTGTCACTGCACTCTATTCTGGGTGACGGAGCGAGACTCCAACTCAAAAAAAAAAAAAAAGACAACCTATATTCATGGGGAGCGAGTGTGCGATTTGGGGTGGTCAGTTTCCTTACCCTCAGCCTTAGTCAACCCATAACCTACTTATTGTCTCTACATGTTGGCCAACTCCGGACATTTCATAGAAATGGAATTATACAACTTGTGTATTTCTTTGACTTTCTTCATTCACCCATACTTCACTCAGTACTAACCTACTGAATACTAATACATATTTCCATTTTTTTTTTTAAGTTGGAGTCTCATTCTGTCACCCAGACTGGAGTGCAGTGGCTGCTCCCGGTCACCGCAGCCTCGATCTGCTGGGTCCGGCGATCCTTCCGCCTCAGCCTTCCGAGTAGCCGGAATTACAGGTGCGCGCTACCACGCCCGGTTAATTCTTTTTGATTTATTGTAGAGATGAGGTCTCGCCTGCCCAGGTGGGTCTCGAACCCGCGGGCTCAGGCAAACCACTCACCTCAGACTCCCAGAGGCACGGGATTAAAGGCTGAGCCACCAAGCCCGGCTGAGAATTTATGTTTTTGAGTTGGAGTCTTTTTCTGTAGCCCAGGATGCAGTGCAGTGGCACTCTCATGGTCACCCCGTGT
>NW_007191884.1:0-1008 GCF_000164805.1 Carlito syrichta
AGTTTCATCGATGAGTCGGACAGATCTTTGCCTGCCCTAGCCTTTGAGGAAGCAAGGGTTGAACAGAACTGGCAGGACCCAGAGCAAGATGCAGAAATCTGGGGAATTTCTGAGGACTGAGGGATCGAGACCGAGTCAGCAGCTTCCAAGAGGTCTCCGCACAGACAGGAGGGGGAAAGGGTTTCAGTTGACTCAGAGTTTGAGTAGTTCTAGAGCATACCATTTGCAGTCAAGATCAGGCCTTGAGGTATTTACCATAGAAACAGGGTACGAGGAGTTGTAGGCATCTTGTTTCTTCTTTTGTGTGAATTCTCACTCTTTTCGCCCAGGCTAGAGTGCAGTGAGGTGCTCATGGGCATCGCAGACTCCAACTTGTGGACTCAGGCTATGCCCCCGACTCACCCTTCCTTGTAGCTGGAAGGTATTTGAGATGCACGCCACCGTGTCGGGCTCACAGGTTAACTGACAAATCATTCCAAGTTGTGCCTGAAAATGATAAGACCCACGACTAGTTATCACCTGGAGAACTGGCCATATACATGACCTGGCTCTATCCTCTTCCTGATGCCTTTACTCCCGGCTTGGCCGCCCTCTCTCCCAGCTAGGTTCTAGTAGTCTGAATTCAGTTTTCCATCTAAGACTGAAAAGTCTTTTGGCTAAAGCCAAGTCGCTCATAAGCTGATTCTAAAGCATCAGAAAACAGTCTTCTTTATCCTCCGACAGCATACTCATAACTGGGACCTGTGATTGGTCAAGTTTTTCTTCCACAGGCACTGGATGCTAGAGCCCAGCATCTTAACATTAGAAGCAAAGGCACAATGGGCAATCTACTCTTTGTTTCTGCCCTGTCCTCTCTTCTACTCCCCTGAATGGCTGCAGACTTGATTTTATGAGAATATACCTTGTCATGTGTTCCCTTTTCTTCAATTCACTACTATCTTTTCTCTTTTGAACCAACATTGAGCTGGGTGCTATGAGGCAACACAGTCCCACTGACTGGTTCAGTTC
>NW_007191885.1:0-777 GCF_000164805.1 Carlito syrichta
TTACTCCCTGAATGGCTGCAGACCTGATTTTGTGAGAATTATACTGGTCATGTGTTCCCTTTTTTTCAATTCACTACTATCTTTTCTCTTTTCAACCAAAATTGAGCTGGGTGCTATGAGGCAACAGAGTCCCACTGACTGGTTCATTTCCTCTGAATAACAACATGAGGAAGCTTTCCACAGGAGCAAGGAGGATTTGTTAAGGCTACTAAATGTTACAAAGGACGGTTGGAGATGCGCTCCCGGTGCCAACACCAAGAGAAAAGGCAAGGAATGAAATCGCCATTAACAGCAAGGGATCCTGATGAAAGAGATGCTGAAATGGTAACCCTTAAGTCGATCCACATCCTCCTAGCCAAGTCACGGCCCACTGCATAGGACAGTGGGTATGTGACTTCTACCTTTGAGCCTCTCTCTTCCACACCGAAAGGCACATTTCATAAACTCCTTCAATGTACTGTTGTAGAGCACGAATCTGCTAAACTGTGTTTGTTCACCTTTGAACTCAGGTTTAAATTGTTCACTTTTGAGTACATAATTTTACAAAAAGTGAAAAGTGTTTTCAAAACATGGGAGGAGGAAGACAGGTCAGAAAGAAGAAGATGAAGCATATATCTACGTTGTTTTGATATCCCTTAGCTTAGATTCCCCCCATCTCCACAATTGTACAGGGTAGATTGAGATAACTGCTGTTACCTGGCACAGAGTACAACAATTCTTATGGATATTACTGCATGTTTTTTCATCTGAATATAATTTACACTTGGAAATTTGAAT
>NW_007191886.1:0-478 GCF_000164805.1 Carlito syrichta
CTGGATTGCCTGAGTCCGTGGGTTCGAGACCTGCCTGGGCAGCGAGACCTCATCTCTACAATAAATCAAAAAATCAGCTGGGCGTGGTAGTGCATGCCTGTAATTCCAGCTCCTTGGAAGGCTGAGGCGGAAGGATCGCCGGAGCCCAGCAGGTCGAAGCTGCGGTGGCCGGGAGCGGCCACTGCACTCCAGTCTGGGCAACAGAGTGAGACTCCAACTCAAAAAAAAAAAAAAAAAAAAGACATACACCTCTCCCTTCACTGTAGGACACTAGTGTTTCTTGGGTTTCCTTCTCCTCCCCCCCCATCAGTCCTTCTCCATCTTCTGTTGAATTCTGAAATAAATGAGTCTTCCAATTTGTGGTAGGAGCATAAACCCAGATTTCCTCTCTCATGGCTCTGGAAAGGAATTAGATTTTTCCCCCTTTGCTAAACGCCAAGTGAAGCTCATGTATCAAGCAGTCATTCTACTTGTTTTT
>NW_007191887.1:0-773 GCF_000164805.1 Carlito syrichta
GTAGCCTACCCTCTGCCTTTTTTGCGTGCAACAGGCCTCTAAAGACTGAACTCAACCCACGTGCCTCTCAAGACGATGCTAGAAAACCTTGATAATCCCAGCCTGCCTTCCACTTTACTATTCTTTTAACTCCTGTTTCATGTCCCCCCCTGTTATCACTGTTTTAAAAAAATAATATATATTTTTATTTTAAAGTTGTGGGGTACAGTTAAGGGTTAGGTATACAAATATTATTGTGCAGGTACACGTGTTGGTGAGGTGTGCTCCCCCTGTACCCAGTCAGATATTGATTACCGTTAATCCCACTTTCCTTCCCCTCCCCCCCATAGTTTCCTGCCACTGTCAATCCTTTTCATATAGTATTACGGTAGTTGTTCAAGGTCCACTTATGAGTGAGAACATGTGATGCTCAGAACTTTGTTTCTGTGAGAGGTCACTCAGTGTTATAAACTCTAATTCCATCCAGGTTGCTGCGAAATTCGCTGTTCTTAATAGAGTGACTTTGTCATGGGCTTTGTAGTCAGGTTTGAATCTCACCTGGCTACGTGTGAAGCTATTTGACCTTGACATGTTCCTCCATCCTGGTTTCCTTGCCCGGGAGTTGGAATTTAATAGTGATTGGTGAAAATGAATACACGAGATAAAATGTAACACCGTAAGTACTGGCCACTATACTTATCGTTAATCTATTTTTTAGAGTGCAAATTCTCACAGTTTGCAAAAAGTCATATTAAGAAGTGGATTGAAATACCACATTTCTAGAACTTCACATG
>NW_007191888.1:0-814 GCF_000164805.1 Carlito syrichta
CAGCTGGCTAGCTAATTATGTCAGCTAGTTAAATAGCTGGCTATCCAGGTGGCTAGAGAGGTAAAGAGCTAGTTAAGTCAGCTGGCTTGCCACCTGGATATCTAGTTAATTCAGGTAGTATATTCACTTGACTGGCCAACTGCCTAGCTCATAAATCAACTAGTTAAGTAAGCTGGCTAACCAGCTGACTAGCTATTTAAGTCACCTCATTAAGTCAGTTTGCTAGCCAGCTCACTAGCTAGATAAAAAGCTAGTTAAGTCAGATGGTTACCCAACTGACTAGTTAGTTATTTCAGCTAGTTAAGTCAGCTTGCTAGATAGGAAGATAGCTAGTTAAGTCACCTAGTTATATCAGCTAGCTAGCTAGTTAAGTAATCTAGTTATGTCACCTAGATAGGTAGTTAGCTAGCTAGGTAGCTAGCTAGTAATTTCAGCTAGTAAAATCAGCTGGCTAGCTGGGGTGCTTGCTAGTTAAGTCAGCTAGTTAAGTCAGCTCGCTAACCAGCTGTTTAACTAGTTAGCTTCATAGTTAAGTAAGCTGGCAAGCCAGTGGGATACCTCAGGAGCTAGCTATTTAAGTCAGCTGTTTAGCCACCTGTCTAGCTAGTGATGTCTGCTAGTTGTCAGCTGGCTACACAGCTGGCTATCTAGTTTTTCAGCTAGTTGAGTTAGCTCACTAGCCAGCTGGCTAGCTGGTTAAGTACTCTAGTTAAATCAAGTGGCTAGCCAAATGGCTAGCTAGATAGCTTGCTAGTTTACATCAGCTGGCTAGTTTGTTAAGTCACGTGTTAAAGTCAGTGGCTAGCCAATTGGC